>NC_092816.1:100848199-101148199 GCF_023375885.2 Dermacentor andersoni
AATGTTAGTGAGGAAAGAGAGAGAGGTGGCAGTTTTGTGGGTTACAAAGCTACAACCTTTAATGGCGCCGAAGCGTGCAATTAGTGCCCAGGAGACGGTGGCTCGCATAAGGCGTCGAGCGGGGCAACAACAAACGCATATAGAGTAGGCAAGGCAACATTTCACATCACGTCACGACTGTCGTATGCCGTCAATACCACCGCTAAATAACGTCAATGAATGTAAACAGCTGACAAAGCTTCACTTACATCAATTCCCACAGTGCGCGGGATCTGCATATTAACGCCACAACGTTAAGGAGCCCGCATCGCCAAAAATCTGGCGTCGACCATCGTTTCGGCAAAAAGATTTTCGAACCACCCATACACAGGCTATCCATATAACACAAGAAATTTATTGAATTGGGCTGTCCAGAGGGCCCATGATGCGGCGGTCGGGCATGGCTTGACTGTCCCAACGTGGGAGCGGCCCGCAGCGCGCTGAGTCGCGTACCTCAGGACCTTCATTAAAATTTTGCATCCATCCATCCATCCATTGAACTAATTGCATTTCTGAAGCTAAAGTACGGGGAAAAATTGTAAACTATGACTTGCACACAACCGATAGACATGGTAGCTATCGGATTGTAATTCAATTATACGAGCAAACATAATTCTATTACGCGATATTTCGAAAAAAAAACGCTTTTCCAGTATTTCCGGAATTCACAGACCGACTGCTGCGTCCGCCGTTTGCGCACGGCGCTGCGTGGGTGTCACGGCGGAGACGGAGCTGCGCGCCCGGTTTCTTGGAATACCTGAAGCTGGCGCTCGCCTCCAGCGCATCGCGGCCCACGCATAAGGCCGCATGCGTCCAAGCTCAAGCGTGTTCGAAATGCTTATTTTTTTATTCTACCGTATTACTTCTCTCAATGACATTTACTCACCTACAATGCATATTTAAGCGAAGAAAAAGCAAAAACCGATGACCAGCTGTTCCGATGCGAGCGCGAAAATTGTCGTCTGTCCTGTGAATTTAGCGTCCCGCTGATACTTCTTACGTTTCATGTAATTGTACATCTAATAGTAAGTCCTGAATGAAGCATTGTGACGGACGGAACGGTGCTAGCCTGGTGCGTCTTGAAGGTGTTCACGCTCTCCGTAAAACTATGCCAATCCGAGTTCGCAGGAGGAGGAGGAGGAAAGAACTTTATTGGGTCCTGTGGAACCCCTTCCCACCCACTCTTGGTTTAGTGGTCGGCAGGGGTCGCGGGCCGCACCCACGTTGGGACGGGAAGCCCGTGAGCCTCCGCCCTTTCGTGAGCCCTCTGGACGGCCCGGAGCTGGGTCTGGTGGTCGTCGCTTCGCAGGGCGTTCATCCAGTCTTCTTCTTTGTTGAACACGGTGCCGCTTAACGCGGAGCATTGCCAAAGCATGTGCGATAGCGAGCAGTACAATTCGCCGCAATCCGGACATTGCGGCTCTACGTCCGGTGAATAAAGGCTCATTCTGCCTCTCGAGGGGAACGACCTTGTTTGCAGCATTCTGAATATAGATGACTGTGGTCTAGTAAGTTTAGCGTGGGGGAGCGGGAAGGTCCTCCTCGACAGCTGATAATGTGTTGTTATTTCGTTGAAGGTGAGCAGCGGGTCTCGGTGCTCCCCTCCCTCCCCGCCACTTCGCTCGCCACGATCACCGCGGTGCGTGAGTCCTCGCGCGCGTCCGTGTGCCAGCTCGTTGGCGTTGGGAAAGTCGGGGTGCACGTCGGCCCCCATTTGGGCTGGAAACCATTTGAGGATGTGATGACCCGTGGCTCCCTCACTGCCGAGGACGGCCGCTGCTTTCTGCGATATCGAGCCCGAGGCGAATGCTCTGGCCGCCGATCGCGAATCTGTGTATACGTATGGACGTTCGGGGTCCCTCATTGCCATGGCTATTGCCACCTGTTCGGCCACCTCGGACGTTACCCCCTTGACCGATGCTGCGTTGATGATCGTACCGTCCCAGCGTGTCGAGACGGCCGCGTACCGGTCGCTGCGCCCGTACTGGGCCGCGTCTACAAATGCCGCCAGTCCCGGACAGCTGGCGGTCGATTTCAGCAGTGCTCGGGCCCTCGCCTTTCGGCGCCCCTCGTTGAATTGCGGGTGGACGTTTCTCGGAAGCGGTTCTACCTTGAAAGTGCCCCTGACCGCCGCGCTGAGCGCGACGCTGCGTGCGTTGCACTCTGCCTCGGCATTTATACCTGCTTCTTCTAGGATGCGTCTGCCGGCCCTGGTGGTCGACAGCCGCACGACCTGTGCCTTGGTCTGTGCTTCGATAATTTCTGCTAGCGTATTGTGGACCCCTAGTCGATCGAGCCGCTCCGTGCTTGTACCGATCGGAAGACCTAGAACCCTCTTGATATTCTTGCGCATCAGTGTGTCTATCTTGGCCGCGTCTCTCTTGGTCCATTTTAGCGCCGAGGCTACGTAATTTACGTGACTCATGAGGAAGGTGTGGTAAAGTCTGATGAGATTGTTCTCGCTGAGCCCTCCCCTGCGGTTGGTCACCCTGAGGATGAGCCGGAGCATGCTCTCCGTTTTGGACGTGAGTCTCATGACCGTTTGCGTGTTACCGCCTTTAGCCTCAATTAGCAGCCCCAGGATTCTTATAGTGTCCACTCTGGGGATAGGCTGGCCGTCACTCGTGTGTAATTTGATTGGTATTTGATCGATCGGCGTCAAATTCCTCATGCCTTGTTTCGAGGGCCTGTAGAGCAACAGTTCCGATTTGCTGGGTGACAGACGGAGTCCCGTTTCCTTCAGGTACTCTTCCGTTGTGTCCAGCGCCTCTTGAAGAGCCCGCTCGACTTCTGCGTCGGACCCTCCCGGACACCACACCGTAATATCGTCTGCGTACAGGGCGTGATTGACGTTGGTCACTCTCGTCAGCCGGTCCGAGAGCCCTTTCAATGCTAGATTGAATAATAGCGGGGAGAGCACCGCCCCTTGTGGGGTGCCCTTCGCGCCCAGCGTGTAACAATCGGACGTGGCCTGTCCTATTTTGATCGTGGCTTTCTTGTCTCTGAGGAAGGAGCCTATGTAAGAGTGGAATTTCCGGCCGAGCCCCATCACCGAGATCGTTTCCATTAGAAATCTGTGTTTCACCGTGTCGAACGCTTTCGTTAGGTCCAGGGCCAGTATGCCCCTGGTGTCTCTGGTTATGCCGTCGATTATGTGCCTTTTGAGTTGTAACATTACGTCCTGTGTGGAGAGGCCCGGTCTGAAGCCCACCATGTTATGTGGGAAGAGGCCCTCTCTCTCTATGTACCGCGATACTCGGTTATGTATGGCATGTTCCGCCGTCTTGCCTACGCACGAAGTCAGCGATATTGGCCGCATGTTCTCCGCCGCAAGTGGTTTACCGGGTTTCGGTATTAGTATGACCGAAGCCTCTTTCCAGGCCTCTGGTACTTGTCCCGTTTCCTACGCTCTGTTGATTTCTTCGGTGAGCTTGTCGACCGACTTTCCGTCTAGGTTTCTTAACAGTTTATTCGAGACCCCATCAGGGCCCGTCGCGGAGCGTCCGTTGAGGCCTTGTAAGGCATCCCAAATTTCCGATTCCGTGAAGGGCGCGTCGAGTTCTTCGACCTCTGTGCCGGCGTATTGTGGATAGTCGCCATCGCCTGACGGGCCCAGTGGTAGATACGTCTCCGCCAGCTCCTTTAGGAACTCGCTCTCCGTTTTGCCCTGCTCCTTTTGTTTGTGTAAAATCCTATCAATTGCCAATCTCTGATTGCCTTTGGATTGCTTGTCGTCTAACAGTTTCTTTAGGAGGTTCCATTTGCGCCCGGTTCTCATTTGTCCGTCTACCGACGCGCACACCTCGTTCCACTGTTGCTTGGAAAGCTCGATCGAGTGCGCTTCGATTTCCCGGTTTAGTGCCGCTACTTTCTTTCGCAGTCTGCGATTTAGTCTTTGCGTTTTCCACCTGGCCGTGATGGAATTCTTTGCCTCTAATAGGTGCGCCAATCTCGCGTCCATCCTTTCCACGTTCAGTTCAGTTTGGACAACCCTCGTCGCGGTGCCAACGTCCTCTTTGAGCCTCCTAAAAAGGCTGTCTAGGTCCGCATATTCGCTTTTGTCTTCCTTCCTTATTTTGCGGAAGGCGTCCCAGTCGGTGACCTTAAATTCTCTCGGTGGTGCCGCCTTGACGGGGATCGTCACCGCCAGTATGCAGTGGTCGCTGCCGAGGTTCTCGTGCAGGTTGCGCCACTCGGCCCCTCGCACGTTCTTGACGAAGGTCAGGTCGGGCGTCATGTCCCGCGCCACCGACGTGCCTAGTCGAGTTGGATAGCGGGGGTCGGTTACCAGCTCTAGCGAGCACATAGTTCGCAACACAGCGGCATTCCCATGCATACGACAACGCAGCAGCGCCACATTTTCCGCTAGGTAATAGAATAAGAAACTGTGTGTATCGCTGTATCGAAGTGTAAAATATTTTAAGCATTTAAATAGATAACGTGTTCACGGTTACGCTCCTGCCGAAAAATTTACACCAGCATCAAAGTGGAATACAGTTGGGTTAGTCCCATATTTGCTCTCTGGATGAGTTCTGTGCCACCAGGTTGCCGCACCGTGCAAACCGTTCACGTTTGCGCCCCCGCTCATCCCATAAAGTGCCCAAACGCATTTACTCGATTACAGGACACGCTAAACTCTATTGTGGTAGCAATTCTTCAGCGTGAAGTGCCGGCCGCAAACGCGTATAGATGCTGGTGCCGATTACATAACCGATAGTCCGATGCGCTGCAGGCATTTCGCTCGTCTGCCGCCTTGAACACAATGTCGCAGCTTGACATCGCGCCGATCGCTGCGTTTGCAGCCCGCAGCGCAACAATGGTGAACCATGGTGCTGGTGAAAAGAAAATCGATACTAACATTGACTACGCAGCTGGCGTCAACATGGAGCACGTTGCGACACGAGCAGACGACACTTCCTGTGTGGCGGAAGTGCTTGAGTGTAGTGATAAATTGTCGTTGCGTATTCTCTTTCTGTTACTTCTTTATAGAAACAAAATAACCAACATGCAACTATTAGGAGTAAGATTTGTTCACCATAAAGTTGGAAAAAGTTATCGATGACGTGACCTGGGTAGCCAATCGGATAGCTCGCCCTGCTCACGTCAGATGGGCAACAGGCGTCGGTTGGGGTGGAGCGGCAGAACACTCAGGGGAGGGGCGCAACTGCGACCAGTAGGAATGCGCTTTTGTAAAACCTTACACTAAATTACACGGCTTACGCGGAGCGCTTAAACGCGTCACTTAATGATCAGAAAGATTGACCCTAAAGACTCACTACTTTTGCAGAAGATCGCCGAAATCGTTTCAGGGCCCTTTTAAGGAACGCACCGAGTGTACAAACGGTCACCAAGACTTGTCGACTTGACCTGCTTCAAGATAACGCTATCATGGCTTTCTGAGCCAACGATTCGTACGACCGTGGTACAAGCATCTTCATTCCCGAAAATGGTCTTGAATCCAGCCGGTTCATTGCTGTCCGGAGATGTTCACGCCCGACTTCGTACCGGGGACAGACACATGAGCGTGTCCTCATTTCGATGCGGAATGAGTAGGTCAGTCTGCACTTTGCACTACATCGCAGGACTCGTGAACAGCTGGTACCTGAGATAAGAGAGGACAACCGTCAAGCTGTCCCTAAAGGGAATGGAATTATATTTCAATGGCTGCCAGGACATAGCGGCATTGCAGATAATAACCTCGCCGACGGTGCGATTCAGTAGTCTTTAAAATTCTGTATGGTCTTAAAAAATTTGCAATGTGGTTCACTACTTGCGTCTGCGTGCCTACCGCCCCCCCCCCTAAAAAAAAAAGAACAAAGACACGCGTTTCAAAATTCTAGCTCATGAGAACATAACACATATTGTTAATTATTGTTTCCTGTAGTGTTATTATTGTTAGGTACTATTTTTTGCCTTTTATCTCTTCAGGGTGTTGATGTTAGCAGTCTCTCCAAGACCATTTCAATAAATAAAAACACGAACTAATCTTACACCATGTTCCCGTAGTGAATGAGCACAAATAATTGACGAAAAAGCAGGAGAGCAAGAATAAGACGGTAGAACGTTGCTGTCGCACTAAATGAGTTAGAGGCAAAAGGAATCGTTGATATTTACAGTTCTTTTTCTCAAACTTACTGGCATATTAATGGGCGCCATATGCCAACGCACCTCTTGAAAATCTATTGTCGAGCATTGAGGGTATTTCACAGTACGTAAAAAAAGCGTGCCGCTTGTGCCAAAACATCGCAGATGCGTGCAGGGTGCTACCATTTAAGACGTTCCCGTTTCTGACCAGTCCCATTTGTCTTAGATCAAGCATGCCTTCGCTTAATAATTCTAAACAACTTCTTCGTCTTCTTCGAACTGCTTACATAAGGGGTAATGAGTTGACTAAATTTATGAACATAACTAAATTAAATTTTAAACTAGAAGTAAAGGAGTTAACTCAAAACAAATGTTCTTGTCCTCAATGTCTTTCAACATTGTAAAAAAGAAAGGGTTCCGGAGACTCAGAAGTGCAGAATGTGTAGAATATCGTGTTGTTTATAATTACCGCAGGAAAGGTGGCAACCTATAAGTAGATATTGAAACGTTCTTATTCAGAAGAAAATTAGAGGTGTAATCAATTGGCTAACTATAATTTAGTCTCAATGCCAAGTTTCTTGGTTTTGTGGCCATTACGCTCTCTGAGACAGTGTACGCACTTTATTTCTACTTAATTCTGAAATATTTGTCTTCCATACCATTCCCATTCCATCTACCATACTCGTGCCAACATTCCACTAACAATCAATTCCGGATTCCTAAACATAAACAATGATTCTGGACTCATTCCATCAACAAAGTTGTCACTCCGCAACTCTGGTCGGCACAGCCATGATATCTAATCTTACCCAAATAACCCTGATGTAAACATAGTATGCCTCTGCGTTTCACTGTTCGATATTCCATTTGATATTCCATATTTACTCTTCGTATTCGTAAAATCGTATTCTAAAATGTTTATATTAAAATGTTTTACTAAAATGTTTATATTCAACCACCTCTACTGAAAACATATTGAGTGCGGTCGCATTTCTCCTGCAGGCGAAATTTTCTTTCTGTTTCACAAGTGACCACACCTTGTGGGCGATAGATTAGAGTTATTCAGAAGCCTTGCTATGTTTACTTATTCCCATGGCCATTCTGAATTCGATGGGGGTGAAATGCGAAAACACCCGTGTAATTAGATTTATCCGCACGTTAAAGAAACCCAGCAGGTCAAAACTTCCAGAGTCCTCCCCCCCCCCCCCCCCACAGGACGGCGTGCCACATAATAATATCGTGGTTGTGGCTCGTAAAAACCCATTATTTAATTTAATTTTGTTATAAACTGCACAATCACTAGAGTGAGTTAACATGAGTTCAGCGCTGGCTGCGCATACTGCTGCGCATGCAGCGATCACATCAGCGGCATACAAAGTATAAATCACCGGGGTGCATTTCTGAGCAAGCCGGTTGGTAATGCACGTTGCGCTGAAAGTGTGTCGACACTGCCTCCGACAGTGGCGCACTGCGACTGCAGGAACGCAGAGGCCACCAAGCATCCGGCGACAACTGTGCACGCGATGGAGGAGATAGTGGACCCACCCGAACCAAAGTTCAAGGCGAGACGCCGCTTGATGCTGCTACCCGAATGTGAACGAACGCTGCGAGTTTTCGAGAGAGAAACTCGAATGTTTCCAGTTTTACCGCTCCCTACCACGTGTGTGTATATTTAGACAAAATGCTTCGGAAAGGCCACTTAAGCCATCTGAAAATATGCCTGTTTCCTTGCCCCTGACCAAAAACACTAGGTGCGAGAGTGAAGGAGCAATGTGCAATGCATGCTTACCTTTTAAGGTGAGCGCGAAGTGGCGACTTCCGATTCGCTAATAAAAGCGAGGAGGTTCTCTGTTGATAAGGATGCCGAAGTAGACGCAATAAAGTAACCATAAGCCGAATGAGGATGGAAGAAAATAAGCATCTTCCCTTTCTCCACAAAACCATGTCGCTGAGAAAAAAAAACAAATAAATGTGAAAGAACTATAGCTTCCAGCATACCGAGCAGCGAGTATAAAAAGGGGCCAAGCATCCGAGTTCAGGCATCACTTCTTCGAGCTCATAACAGCAACGTAGGAACGAATCGACCATGAACGCCGTGAGTATTTGGCCGTTGCTCGATTTCCTCGCATCGTGAAAACTCAGCGTAGGGTATCTTAACGTCCTGAGTGGGCTCTTCATTACACGTTGCAGCTTACTGTTAAATTCTCCTGCTGAACAACTTCCTTGCTTTGAAAAAAAAATGTGCGCAGTGGGATCATCTATTGATACGAAATTCTGCTATAAGTGCATATCTTCTTGTATCACACCCAGCGTAAGACAATCACTTTGGCGTTCCATGTAGCACGCAGTCTTTATTTATACTGAGCATTGCAGCCAGGCCTTCCTACAGTTAGTACTCAGCGAATGATTCCCTTACACTCTCCCTAGAGAGCAAAGGTAACTGCTAAGCCATTCCTACCAACAGACTAGACCGAATGCTCATCATATAAGTCCGTATTGGTTTTGATAAATCTGGGCAGAAATAGTGGCTTTGGTGGAAGGACGAAAAGTTAGCTCTTTTCGAACTCGCTTGTCTACTACTTCACATCTTCCTGTTGAAGTCCCGTAACGTATCGCATTTCCTGCTCGAACCAAAACCAGAAGACTCTGTAAACTGTGCTAAGTGCCCAGGTTTCGCTGCTATCCCATATCGTCACCAACTACTGTTGTACTATGGAAGACGCAGTTAGGGGTAAATATGATTATAGCCCACCTCGTGGTTTCACCAATACCCTCAATTGCTTTTACGGCATACCACCCTACATTAGCAACTACGCTTATGGTGGCAGGGACAACATTCACTAAACAACGCATTTCCTTTTCAGACCGCCTTACCCTAGACATATGCAAGAATTATAGCGACTTGTTTGCACACTGTTTTACAACACACATTCAATACCACGGCACTGCTTACATTTTTTTACTGCTTGTTTCAATTACAGCAAGAAACACTGCAAGGTGCACACAGATAGAGGGACAACACATGCTACCACAGATTGCAGAAGCGCAACTATATCCAAATGCACTACTCCTAATCGTTAAACCACTTATCTTCAAGCAGATCCATCTTGCTGTTAACTTGTGTCTGTTGCATATTACAATATGTTTTTATTACGAATGAACCATGAAGAGGTAGCTACCGCTATATGGTGTTCTCTCAGCTACCTGCTAGCTAGCTCGTAATCAAATGCCCCTAAATGAGACGTGTTTCTTTACCAACTTCATTACTGATCCAATCAAGCTAAGCGGATTTATTAACAAACTATTACATTCTACAACAGTTCGTTTAATTGCCGCCGCATACCGCATCTTTGCGGTGCGAGCACTTCCTCGAAACACTATATTCCCTCCCTGCCAGTCATCCTGCTTCCCTTCCGCACCAAAGAGATGTGGGAAGATATCCACTGCGACGGACCTCCCATGGTCCGCCGGGCTATACTTCAACGGGCCTTTGCTGTCACTGAGATTGTTCTAGAGACCGCGTACTAGGGCTCCTTGGAACAACCTTAATACGATTTTTTAACGAAAATGTTTACTCTCTCTCTCTCTAAACACTAGCTAGGATACAAGAGCAGCTCCCCTCTGTGAGTTCTTGAAACAGACCGCAAAGCGAGCGTTCTGTTGTGTGCGAGAGAGAAGAAAACTACGGGTGCTCAACCATGCGACGCCTGGTCGGCTACCCTGCAGGTTAGGAAGGGGAAATGGGGAAAAGAAAAATGCGGAACAAGGAGAGTCAGTGCGTCTCACCCTACGATTTCTTGATGAACAGCCAACCAACCAAGTTTAATGTTCAGTCATCTGATGTGAAAATGTGAATGGTGTAAAGCTACGTACGCAGTTGAATACTTAGAGACATGATTCCACGCAGGTCCTGTGCCTGTTCGCCGCTCTGTTGGGCAGTGCCCTTGCCGTGTACGTCCCCACGTAC
Source organism: Dermacentor andersoni (assembly GCF_023375885.2). Lineage (NCBI taxonomy): Eukaryota > Metazoa > Arthropoda > Arachnida > Ixodida > Ixodidae > Dermacentor > Dermacentor andersoni. The sequence continues at coordinate 100,858,290 of NC_092816.1, forward strand.
GGCGTGCCGGTGGGTGCTGGATACCCCTACGTTCCTGCGGTCACGACGACGGTACACGGTACCCCCGTAGCCGCCGTGCAGGGTGCTGTCCACCGTGTGGTGCCGGTCACTCCCACCGTCCACAACGTCGCCACCCCGTTCGGCTACCGCACCACCGGCGTCAGCTACAGCCACAGAGTCGATGCCCACCCGTTGAAACTGCGCTACGTGTACGGAGTCGCGCCGTACGGCCTCAGCTACGGCTATGGCTTGAGCCCATACGGCTATGGCCTGAGCCCCTACGGTTACGCTCCTGTCCTGAAAAAGTGGTAAGCACAGCTAACTTACGTACACTGAGCCCTCCTTTTGCCCTCATTAATCCGAGTACATAATTCGTTACCATATTCATAATATAGAAAATAACATAACGCAAGCTTAAAAACTGTAAAAAGGTTATTGAACATAAAGTGAAATCGATAGGTTTGAACGTGCTTACCACGGCATCAAATGTCAATCCGTTAGTTGAATGACAGGCACTATTCTGTTCGTTGTGTTAGGTCAGACGTTGTTTAATCCTCTGCAAAAATGTTTAACTAGACGTTTTCGTGCAGACGGGAACAAATGAATTGTCTTTATACTTTGATATGCGCCACGACATAAAACCAGCATCCTAATACTATGCGGTTGCGTTTAGGAGCGAGTGCACATTCTTCTCAAGAAAATATATAGGGTAGTTTCGCGGCTCCTCTCGTAATGGCTGTCTATGCGAAATCAAATTAATTCACTATTCTGTGACGCAACGCCACTATGTGCAGAGACCTGAACTAGACTATGTTTTAGCGTCTTCCAAGCTAGCAGTGTGATTTACTACTGTCAACGACTCCTGCTCATTCTGTATTGTTTTTTCTTAATACAGAAGAAATCCCAACTGACGGAAGAGTAACCTTCCGTAATGACAGACACAAGCCCAAGCCAAAAGAAAGTACTTTCGTTACTGCTGTGAATGTTGTTGCATGGCAAAGCGACTGAAAAATAAAAGCACAAAAACAACCAAAATACCGTCATCTTGCCTTTCTTTTCTGCAACCTATAGGCCTCCCGCTGCCTTCGGTGTCCGAATTCCACCGCATCTGAGCCCGTATTCACAAAACGCTGCTTACACTAGAATTGTTCGCAGGAAAGAATTCAAGCCGATCTTGATGCTGGACATATTACTAGCGAACGCGGCTGACCAATGGCCAAGATCACTTATAAAAGCATTGTGAATTTGGCCCCGTGTTTTTTCTCTGATTGAATATTGCATTTCATGATCCGGTGGGGTTTCCTTTTCAGAAAAGGTAAACTGAAATTCACGCTCAGTGACATACGTTCTCTATACCTGATCACGAAACTCTTTAGAGTTTATAGTAGCACAACAGCCAGTACAGTCATGAAAATCCGGATCAAGAAATTTATATGGCTTGAAGCCGTCTTCGCCTTAGTCGAGAACGTGTTCGAGAGCCTAGACGTTACTAGGACCATCGCAGCAAGCTAACTTCATCATATCATGAACGTGTGGCTTTAAATGACATTGAGATCGCACTTTCACACGGCGTAGCTCCATTACTGACAGTAAATTCGGAGAAATGCACTTCTCCCGGCGCACCTTTCCTCAAACAAGTGGATGACTGATGGAAAAGAAGCAAAAACAGGGCTAGAGAGGACGGTATAAGCAAGACAAGCATAAGGTCCAGTGAGAACGTCTGCAGCTAGTGGGTGCTGCTATCACATGCGCTTGCACGAAGGGTTTCCACATCATGTAGTAGCAACTCATCCACAAAATCACAAACGTAGCTTGATTCTAATGTGCTTCTGATTTTCTCGGCCCCACTGAATGTAAAACAGCAGAGCTCCACAAATAAAGCATACACGGCGCCTAAGGAATGGTCCACTGCGGTACCTGCGATGAGTATCAAAAGCGAAGCGTTTATTTGTGAACCTGGCTAGGTTTCGTGACCATGGCTGCGGCCTGGATGTTCCCTTGCCAAATGGGCCAACCCATCACAGTGAAGCATGCCCACCGTGCGCGCCCCTGTGTTCCTTGAAACACCACCACATGGCGCTCGCCTCAGCGGCAGCGGCAAGCCCAGCCCTGCGGGGGAAAGTAAGAGAAAGAGCTAGAGAGCTCTCCTTCACACATACACGGCTGTGCTGTAACGGAGAACTAAACGCTTCTTTCGGATAGAATATATTCCAATTGCGCTACGTACGTATGCTCATGTTTTCTCTGAGACCATGATGCGTTCAAAACTCCGCTAAGGAAAAGGCTCGGTATAATTTGCTATCGCCCATGCTTGTACGTTCGTGTGTGTGTGTGCGCGCGCGCATCAGCTAGTTTTCACTCTTTATGCACTCAACAAAGCTTCGCTGTGTATCGATTTCAACTTGTTGGGTATGCTGCATTCTTTTTTTGCTTGAAAGCACCCCCTCCACTCTTGTGCTTAAAGTCATTAGCCGAGTTAAATGACAAATATTTGGAACAGTAGTAGATGCGCCTACTTAACCCTTCGATGCAGCTGCGGCATCTGTTCGAACTGCTCAGGCGAGATGCATTGTTCTACGCTGGAGGCAACCATTAGAGTTAATTTCACGAAACCATATGAAGGAACGGTTGATAGTGCTACACGCCATGTGCTACCTAGGTTTTAGTTCAGCAGTTGCCGAAGGCCTTTACTGGCTAGTGGGCAGAACTCCACTGCACGGTTGGCACTATGCCGCACATTCTAATTCCAGCTTTGAAATATACGGCTGTCAGCGTTCAAAAATGAATCACGTGTGCACATCACATTTCAAACATTCTTTTTAGTAGAAAGGCGTTAGAGTGTTTAATATTTTGTTGTGTTAACGTTAACAGCACATCAAAACTGGAAGTATGCGATCAGACTCTGCTGACTGTGGTTGAAGAACCACAACTCATGCGAACTGCGCGTGCAAGTCGTCCTGGCAACTTTGCCTACCGCACTGGGCCTTGGCAAAGGATGCTTGCCAGCACGGAGATTCAAGAAAATAAACCAAGTTTAGCGCAGTAAGAAGCGACTGGCAATCGTTTTTCTTTATATGATCTTCAACTTATAATCGAAATGGTAGTACTAGATAAAAGAGCAGATGCCTACGACATGATTTCATGCTGAACGTAACCATTAGCAGGAAACATTTAGATGCGTTTTGTAGTGAGAGAAATTTCCAGAGAATTTGTTGTTTCGCAACCGCTTTTACGCTGAAACAACCATCATTGAAATAGCTTGCACTAGTTTATAAAGACTCCTTTTTTTTCATGGCCAGTCTGGAACACGCATCTGGTGTCTGCTCAAGACCGGCCGTGGTTCAGCAGACCTCCAAGTTTTTTCTGCGCCCTTGTCGCGTCATCACCTTTGACACCGGCATTGATTTCAACGCATTGCGCTTCGCTCGCGTCCACTTTTTCCCTTTGCATAGCTCACTAGACATAATTAGAAAATTTGATATATCGTAGCTTCGTAGCAGCCAATTCTGAGGTGTGCTCTTTCCCAGCGATACATTCAACGCTCACCATATTCTTTCTTGTCCCATAGATTTCTCTGCATGTTGGAATAACTTGCATTGCATAAGCGAACGTCAACGCAGAAGGGCCCTATATTAGTCGCAAGGACATGCACGGTACCTGCCGACATGGTACCTTGCTGACACCATATGAGGGATAACGCTTCTTCTGACTATTTGGCAGCCGGCACTCAATTTAGGCAATGGGCGAGCGCCTTCCTTCACATTTCTTTACAGGTCGTCAACTCTCAAAACCAGGGACGTTGCTTATTGCCACATAAATGATTCTACTGTCGTATAAAGGTTATATAAACAGGGATAAGGTGCCTCAAAGAGTCTGGCCAACGTTTCGTTAGGAGGACCTATCTAGGAAAACTGAATATACATAATGCTATACAATAGCTGTCGTTTGTAAAAATACAATACATGCCCTCTGTGCGGCCATCGTAAGGGCTGCATCGAGTCGGCTACTTACCTGAAATGAGCAATCAGCGAGGGAATACGATGTGAAATATTCGCATTGTAGGCGGTATGTACAACCGAAGCCAATGACGTCACAACGCAACGATAACAAGGATTCGCATTGAGTGATCGCGCGTTGTGAAAGGTAGTGAAAAAAGCAACAATCACATGATGCGGTACGAAGAACGAGCGCTAAACTAGCAATATTTATTCACCGGCATCGACCGTTAAGTATCCAGAATATACATGAAGTAAAAAGAACGTTGTCTATATGTGCGCGTAAAGAAAATCTTTCTCTCCATTGTACAGATCGACAGACTAATCGCTGACACAATCGCTATGATATACCAAACGTCGCAAATTGCCAGGATGGTGAGCTACAATAACTCTCTTTCTTTGTAGTCCAAAATCAAGAAAGGGGCTGACAGATGGAAAAAGCCAGCCTTTCTGGGGCACCTTATCCCTGTTCACAAACTTTATACCACAGTTTCTTTCTTTGATATTAGACAAGCTTGAGAACCACCTTGATATTGCGCACAACGGGACAGGATAATAGAACGGAGGACGCACACGGGTGCAAACTAACAACAAATTTTAAGGACCCACCTTAGGTTTCAGGTGGATCCTTGGAACCGTGGCAAAGGCGAAGAATTCGTAAAGTGGTAAGAGAAGTCTAATTATAATGGATGGAGCCTCCATTTCTTCCAATAGGTCAAATCTGCTAAAGAAGAGCCCCAAGTTTGTACTGTAGCCTTCTGTTCCTCCCCATGAACTCAGGGCCTTGAGCCGGCAGGTTGAGGAGAAGGCCCCGCAGGAAGATCATGAACGCTGCCTCTTGGAAGGGATTGACTGCTTCACCAAGAATGAAAAACAGCCTGGTCTTATATCTGTTAAAGACCGTTTTAAAAATTTTAAATCTTTTGAGGGAAAATGACCTTTGTGTGCTCCCTGCAGATAAAGTAGGCGGTTTTGTCGCCTTGCCAAGAACCATGTACAATAAAAAAGCTGTTTTGGCTGTGAATAACAACTTGTTTCGTCTATAATAAGGTCAGACAAGAATAAGCACAACGCAGGAGAATTTTGCAAGCGTTTAGATTTAATAAGGCTCGCAAGAGCCGTCATAAACACTGAAAATGCTGCGCTGCGGGTTTTCTTTAGTGTTAATGCGCATGAACCCAATCCTCTGTTTCGTACTATTGTGAACGAAAAGGACACGTGGCAGCAATGTGTTAGTAAGTTCTTGCTGAAAGTCCTTAATAACCTTGACCCATTGCTCACAAAAAGTTCAGATGGTGTGGTGCGTTTCCTTCAAGACAACAAGGATATTAGTTTTGCCCTTTCTCTTGATGTGGAAGAGCTCTTTTACGCTGTGCCTAATGGTGAATTGTTTGTTGGAGCTAGAGATTGCGTAGATGAAAATGGTCATGTTGCTTTCCAAAATGGGACAGGCATGTCATTAGAGAACCTTTTAGCCCTCTTAGAATTTCACCTTCAGAGTACTTTCATGAAATGTGACGACCAGATCTATTTGCAAAAAATAATCATTTGGATTGGTTCCTGCATCGCACCTGTGTTGTACCTCATATCTTTATCTTCCTTTGATCGCTCTTTACACGACCGTTTTATTCATACTAACAATGACGCTGTCACCCGCCACGGTTGCTTAGTGGCTACGGTGCTGGGCTGCCAAGCACGAGGGGTCGGGATGGAATCCCGGCCACAGCGGCCGCATTCATATGACGCCCAAATGCAAAAACACCCGTACTTAGATTTAGGTGCATGTTAAAGAACCCAAGACCCGCCGTGGTTGCTGCTCAGTGGCTATGGTGTTAGACTGCTAAGCACGAGGTCGCGGGATCGAATCCCGGCCACGGCGGCCGCATTTCGATGGGGGCGAAATGAGAAAACGCCCGTGTACTTAGATTTAGGTGCACGTTAAAGAACCCTCGGTGGTCAAATTTTCCGGAGTCCCACACTACGGCGTGCCTCATAATCAGAAAGTGGTTTTGGCACGTAAAACCCCATAATTTAAGTTAAAGAGCCCAAGGTGGTCAGAATCTCCAGAGTACTCCATTACATCGTGCCTCATGTTCAGGCTGTGGTTTCGGCACGCTAGACCCCATTATTTAATTTCATTTAATTGCGCTGTCGTTGAAATTTTCCATTACATGGGCGCCTTCTAAATTATTTTAACAGAACGTGCGCCATGTCGTATGAGCATGCGAAAAAGTGTGTTCTCGATTATTTTTTAGACTCACGGCAAAAGGGCTTAACTTTACATATGAGCGCTCCGGTGGAAGGCTGCAGTTTTTAGATTTATGCCTGAAATTCAGCGAAAGCCACGTGTGCTGTGCGTACTAGATCCCCCTATCCTACGGAAAGTATACATTGGCCAGGCGGGGCGATGCATCAACGACCGCCTCAGGGAGCACGCAAGAAATCTAGCTGATAAGGAGAATACGCATCTTGCTGACCATTGCAGTAGCTTTTCCGCTTGTAAACTGTTTCCGTAACGTGAAAATCCTAGGAAAGAGCAAGCAAGAAACCGCTAGTGAAACGTTAAAGGCATTTTTATTAGAAAAGCAGGTAAAAAAAAATTGTGGGGCATTACGTGCCAAAACCACTTCCTGATTATGAGGCACGCCGTAGTGGAGGACTCCGGAAATTTTGACCACCTGCGGTTCTTTAACGTGCACCTAAATATAAGTACACGGCGTTATCGCACTTCACCCCCATCGAAATGCGACCGCCGTGGCCTGGATTCGATCCCATGACCTCGTTCTCGGCAGCCTAACACCACAGCCACTGAGCAACCACGGCGGGTAAAAGCATGTCAAGATTGTGTAATCAAAACTTCGATTGCACTGTACAATGCAGAAATGAAATTCCTTTCGCGCCTAGGTAATTCACTTCCTCTTTGACGAATTCTACTTTTCTTTGTAACGGTGCGCCTGCGCAGCTTGTGGATGTATATACCTGTGTGTCTGGCTTCAATAAAATCACCTGTTTGCGCCTGTGCTCGTGTTCCTTTCTCTTGACCCGTCCCGTTGCGCGCTATTACAAGATGATTATCATGTAGAAATACCAACTAGCCCAAAATCCAACTCTTTTAAACAAGCTTGCTATGTCCATCGTTGGTTTGTGTTTCTACTTCTACCAAGAATTCAGAGGTGTCGGCGTGGTAGATTCTCGCTAGAATTAGACAAACAAACGCATGCCTGATATCATGAAGTCATTGCGGTAATAATTGCGGTAATATCATATCATATCATTGCGGTAATAATTGTATGGACACTGCAAGCATATTTCTGTAGCCGCCGTCAGCGCCGCCTTGAGGTTCCGCATTAAGTTCAAGCGCGATAAATCGTCGCCGCGCGCAGTATTTAGTGAGTGCGAGTGAAAACGTGCGAGGGTGAGTAGAGGGTGTTGGGGTGAGCCGGCGATCGCGACTCAATCTCGCGCACGAAAGGAGGGAATCCGCCTTCTGTCACTCCCAAGGCTTCTGCGGGAGGGCAGGGAGGTGGCGGACGTTTTCCTCTGGAAGGGGGGAGGGTTGCGGCCACGTGCGCTCGCCCGGGCCATTGTATCTTGAAAGCCAGCTGCCACGGTATAATCTGTCCGCCGCGCGCTGTATTTTCGCTTCGTTCGCGTTGATGCGGGCGGCAGCACGAAGGTGAATTCGCTCGCTGCTGGTGACACGCTTACGAATTCCAGCGTTTTGACAGCGATTTTGTTCTTTCGTCGAGCGATATGTGTTCATGTTTGCTCGTGTGCGCGTGCTACCATGCTTGTTAGTTTAGTTAGTGTGCCTATGTTTACAACCTTACACGGCCAATAAGGCCACTATCCTTAGTTAGCATACCTGTCCACTAACTTGCTATCGCAACCGACGGTTCGCATTTCGTGTGAAGCTGCGACTTTTTCACCATCAACGTCGGCGTCGTCGGGATGTTCCGTATAAAGTCTGAGGGCGAAAGCACTGTCGCCGCGCGTCCGATGTTGTATGTGCGAGTAAAAGCACGCGAGGGAAGCGGACGATCGCGGCTCAATCTGGCACGCGCGAACGAGGCACTCGGAGAGCAGTGCACCGTTTTCCGTCGCGTGCAGAGCCGTGAGGTATGGGAGGGAGGGAGGGAGAGAGTGGCCTTGTGTTCTGGCAGCAACTGCGCATTCCGCGACTGGGCGTGAGCAGAACCGGCGAAAGTGGCTCAATCTAGCGCGCCATATGTGGAGGCAAGCAGCGAGGCCTCGCGAGAGAGAGGGAGGGTGGCTTCGACTCTGCCAACAAAGTGCGTACTTTGTACGGCCGCGTGTGGTCGCGCGTGCCGTATCTCGAAAGTGATGTGTTGACGGCTCATACCTTTGTACGCGCTGTGTTGATGCCGCTCTTGCGCTTAAGCGATAGACCGCCACGAAGGTCACTTCGCTCACTCATGATGAAGCGCTTGCACACCCCAGTGTTTCGACAGCAAGTGTCCGCGCTGATCGAGTGTGATGTGTTCATGTGTGCTCGTGCGCCCTGACACCATGATTGTTAATTTTGTCAGTAAGCAAATTTTTCCAAATTTATACGGCCGATAAGACTACTGTGCTGACTTCGTATAGTTGTGTGCTAATTTTCTGTCGCAATCAGTGCTTCGCCTTGCGGGCGAAACTGTGTTTTAATTTTTAATGTGAAATCGTCACCTGGCACAAGGTGCGACCTTGCGCCCATGAGAAAGTCATGGCAGAAAGACGGCACACAAGTTAGGTTATCTTCATCTGACTAAAAAAGTGGCTGCCATGAGGATTTGATCCTCCGCCCCACCGCCACTGCTAACGCTCTGTAGGGGCACGTGCTAACCTCTGCGCCACAGTTACATCTTGTCACTGTTTCAACATGCGACAGTGATGAATATCTTCGAGGCCGTATGCGTGGTTGGGCTCTGCCTGGCGGGCGATTCACTCAGTGGTCGATGACAGGTGTGGCGCCAATGTCGGCGCTATGGAGTCTTTTTCGTCTAAATTTGAATCGCTCCCGTCTACAATGCACTTTTCCCCTTGGACCGCGGGGGAAGGTACATCGCCCAGTCAGTAAGTGTGTGAATGACAGGCTTAGGGAGCACAAGAATCTGGTTGGAAAAACTGTAGTATCGGGGCCATCTGTCACCACACTGTTGAAGCTGTACTTGTAAACCGGTCTACGGGGAATGTACAGCGATTAAGAAAGAGAAGGACAAGCAGACACGTGAAGTGATCGAAGCATATGAAATCCATCGTCATAAATATAATTCCGTAAGCACGCCTTCAGTGACTCATAGAAAACTTCTTTGTGAACTCTGGTGCGTGCCCCTTCAGTAACAAAGAATCAACATATTAGAATCTTCATCATAATTCATATTCATCAATACACCAGTCGATTGGTTCTGTTTCTCTTTCCCCTGAGTTAGAATGGTACCCAATCAAAAATTCATTAGAAACTCTAAACTTATTAGTGCAACATGACTCCCCTCCACATGTCCCTCGCTGGAAACTAGCCTCGGTTGATTATATATGTATTAAGGAAGGCACCTACTTCTCCCGAGATGTGATAAGTACTTTTAGTATAGACCATGCTGCGTCACATTTCACCGCGTTTATTATTGAAGCAGCAGTAAAGTTCATCCGTCAAACAAAACGTCGTTCAAGTGAAAGACGAGTACCCTGGTGGAACAGTGACTGCAGACAAGCTCGAAAGAAACAAAACAAAGGATGGGGCATTCTGCGTCGATACCCAACTGCAGAAAGTTTTGTTGAATTCAGACAGTGTTAATCACAGGAAAGGCGCACGGGACCGCAGCCTAGCAGAGCAAGCTGGGAAATGTATCTTTCAGGAATCGATTCGTATACAAAAAAAAAAAAAAAGAGAAGTGTGGAATGCGCCCGTAAGGTTAAAAGGTGGCAGTCGCATCCGCTGCCCTTGGTAAATAATCAACGAAACAGGTTGGAAGACCAGGCAGACGCTCTTGGTAAACACATTGAGTAGCTATCTTACTCCGCGCACTATTCGCAAACATTCCGTAAATGCAAAAAAAGAAAGACAAACCCAAGACACTGGCCCGCAAATGCAAAGGAAACGATCGGTATATCCATCCATTCAACATTGCTGAGCCTGGAGCAACATTGAATATCTGCAAAAGCCGTGCGCCGGGAGCAGACAGGACCATGTATGACATGATCAAGAACATGCGCACTGCGACACAAATTACATTGATCGTACTAATAACACTCAGGCAGCCGGACACCCTGCAGTTGCATGGAGGGAAGCTATATTGTTGTCCCAATTTTGAATCACGGCAAGGACACACCCTTGGTAACAAGCTACCGTCCGATTGCGCTTAGAAGCTGCCTATGTAAGCTTTCCGAAAAAAAAAGATAATAAATTGCTGTCTTTTGTGTTTCCTAGAATCAAACAGCATAATTGATCCCTACCAATGCGGTTTTGGAAAAGGCCGGTCGACAACCGACAATAGTGCACATTGAGGGCCAAACAATGAAGTGTACCTTACCTCAGTAAGGAAGCCTTCAGTGCGGTGAGGCCACCTTATGCGACTCTGAAAGCTTCCTTACTGAGGGATCCTCGGTGAAGGCTTCCTTGGTGCTTCCTCAGTGTAAGGTAGCTCCGAAGCTACCTCCATGCGTCCTTACGCCGCTCCTGGACCTCAACGAGCGCTTCACCTCACAGCTAGCCACGTGACGTTTGCTTGTGCATGCGCGCTGTCGCCCACCTGCAGAGAAGCGCGAGCACAGTGCATCTTGCCAGGCATCTTCGTTCAATAGACGTGTGCGGCATGAAAGCGTTGCTAAGCGTTGCTAGGTGTTGCACGACGCGGGCGTGCCAGCGTTGCTGGAGCACATCAAGTTTTGCACTGCAATGTGGTACTTTCTTGCGTTCAGTAAACAAAACTAGAAGAAAGCGTCCACGCATGTCTATATTAGCTCTTCAATTTAAGAATTGTGCGACGATACAACATTTCTTTATTGAATAATGGTGTTCGCGTAAAGCTTTTATGAGATCATCTCGAACCCAGGCATGCGGCAACCGCTCCTTACGTGAGGACGGGCGAAGGGAGTTTTCAGAGTACGCTTGCTTCTTCCATCGGTCCTTCGCTGTAAGGAGGCCTCACGTAAGGTTAGGAAGCGCTCGAAGGAAAGGAACGTTTCATTGTTTGGGCCTGAGGTAAAGATTTGCGATGCATTTGTGCATAAACAATACTCCTCAGTTGTTCTAGATATGGAAAAGGCCTATTGCCCTCATGGCGCTATACGGCTTTAACAGAGACATATCGGAAATGGATATCTGTGACAACGTGCTTAGCATAACAGAAAGTTGTGTCTCACAGAGTACTTCCCGTGTTAGAATTGTTCATGCTCAGTCTAGGCCATTTATACGGGAAATTGAGGTACCGCAGGGTGGCGTACTAGCTGTACCCTTTTTATTCTTAAAATTAACTATTTACGGTCGTGTATTCCACACAGCATTTTTTTTTTCAGCATATGTCGATCATGTGCAGATTGGTTTGTGTGTAACATCGCAGTCTGCGAACGACACGTTTAATTTGAGCTGAACAAAGTCTCAACATGGTAAAATCATAACGGCTTTAAGCTGATCGCTAAGAAAAGCTCCTGCGTCCTCTTAACAAATAATAGGGACCTTGTCCCGGAGCCGAGTGTCCAGCTCTATGGTCAGCGCTTACCTTTGAATACACAGCCCGAATTTGTTGTTGTCATACTTGGATTTAAACTTACATTCATTTCACTTACGAAGTATCTCAAAGCCAAATCTTTAAAAACGATGAACATTCTTAAAATTCTTCCGCACACGACATGGAGCACATAAAGGGGCTACATCATGAACCTTTACAGGAGCCTCATTCGGTCGCGTCTAGATTATGGTTCCGCGGTGTATCACTCTGCCGCGCCAAGTGCATTGAAGATGTTGCATCCCGTTCACCATTTAGATACTCGCCTGGCCACAGGCGCCTTAAGAACGAGTGCTACACAAAGTTTACACGCAGAATCCAATAAGCGATAACTCCACCTGCAAAGAAAATATATAAGCTTCCCATATTTCCTCAAAGTGCACTCTAATCCTGAACACCCGAGTTATAAAAGCGTAAACGATTTCACGTCTGCCATGCTATTTCAGAACCGACCTTTAATGAGAAAGCCTTTCTCACTACATGTGAAAAATCTGAGCGATGAAATTAATGTCCCACTACATGTGCATCCACTGATGGCTTCAACAAGGCCGTTGCCACCATGGCCGTTGTAAGTGATAGAATGCGGCACGTCATTAGTCGAAATTACAAAGCATGCTCGAGAGATGCACATTCGTATGCGCTTTCTAGAACTCCAGTCGAAGTACTCTTGTCCAGAATTTCATACGGACGCATCAAAGCTACTTAATGGCGCATCCTACGTCGCAGTCGGGTCACCCTTCTCGAAATGCAATGTGCTACATGCAGAGGCGAGCATCTTTACGGCAGAAGCTTTTGCGTTACTCTCGGCGGTAAAACACTGCCGACAGGGATGCATTAAACTTTAAAAAGCTGTCACATTTGCAGGCTGTTTAAGTGCAGAATGAGCTTCAGTCTCTCTATGGAAACAAGAATCCAGTAGTCAATTACCTCTCATCTCTGTGAACTATGTATGCATCTAACCAATATATAGCCATGTGTTTGGTGCATGAGAACAGAGGCATAGTAGGCAATATGCTTGCTGTGATGAACTTGCTACATCGATAACAATGAGAGCTGTAACTGTACCCTAGTTATCCCTCCCACAGACTTGAAACCTTTCTTGCCCAAAAAGCTGACGAACTTTTGGCAACCCGTCTGGAATCGTGAAACCTCTAATAAACTTGATTCGATTAAGCCGCACCTACGAAATTGGCCTTCGGCAACGAAATCGCGACACACAGATGTCAAGATGTCACTAAAAATAGGAGATGCATACGGTACTCATTCTTACCTGCTGTCTAGTGGTGAACCTCCCCTCTGTGGTAGGGGTGGTGAGATTCTAACTGCTCTCTATGCTTTGGTGGGATGTCAGGAAGCAGAGGCTGAACGAAAAAAGCACTGTCCTCTAGCACACCGATGCCACACTAGCCTTCATCCGGCATTGTTTTTTGGTGCAGAACCAATTTTAAAGTCAAGCTTTCTTTGATTCTTCCTTCAACTTTCCTACTGCTGCTGCTGCTCCTTCAGCTGCTACTGATTCCACCGCCGCCGCTGCAGTCACTGCAGCTGCTGCTGCCGCTGCTGCCGCTGCTGCTTCTCTCTGGCACACCGCGTCAGGCGGTGGTTCAGAGCGTGTACATACATAGAAGGAACGTGGCAGAGAATAGACGCGTGAAACTCTTTTGGACCGCACCGCTCAAAATGTGCACATTGCCCTCTGGGGCTGCCTGGGTGTCGCCACATTAGCCTCTTCATAGCTGTAATTATCCTTGTCTCCTCGCAAGCGCTTACCTTTCTACTAACGTGCAAGTACAGACGTAGAGAGAGAGAGAGAGAGAAAACATTTATTTGTCGTGAGATTGGGCGACTTCCTCGTAGGGTGGAGCCCTTAGTTCAGGGCCCCATTGGCTCGCGCCACTCCGCGTGCCCGCCGGATCAGCCGTCGCTGCTCTTGCGGGTCTGAGCTGGTCAGTGCAGTCTCTCCGGAGGAAGGTGAAGGTGAAGGAATAGGGGAGTAACCCGGAAGGTCTGGGCACTCCCAGGCGAAATGATATACTGTGTGCTTTGCTCCACAATAGGGACAGTATGAGGGATATTGTGTGGAGTGGAGGATAAAAGGTCAAAATAAAAGAGGCAGGAAAATGAATTAGCTTGAAGCTGTCGCCACACGACGGCATCTTCTCGATTAAGGGAATTATGCGGTGGAGGGAAGTGTCTCCTGGTATCTCTGTAATATTGTAGCTTTAGTGTAGTTCAGTGGTTCTGTCGGTGCGTCGTCTGGGTTGGACAGCTCTTCCAATGGCGCCCGGTTAGCGAGCTCTCGGGCTACCGCATTAGCGCGTTCATTACCATGGAGAGAGGTATGTCCAGTGGCCAGACGATACGCACCCTGCGTAATGCTGAGGGGTGTAATGATTTAATAATGCGGTGTGTGCAGGGTGTCACCCTCCCTTGTGCCAAAGTCCTGCAGGTGTTCTTTGAATCAGTGACCACTGTGATGGGTCCATTCGGTGCCGGCATGGTTGAAGCGTGTACTATGGCAGAGGGAAGCTAGATATTATGGAAGAGAGGAGATGGGAGAGGAGGCAGAAAATAGGTAGAACCGACGCAGTCTCGTAATGAGTGAATAACAGCCTTGCCACTCTTCGCCTGCAGTTCCCATACAAATAAATGAGTGGGGGACGTGATAGGGAAAAGGTGAAGAGACCCCCTAGGCAAGGAAACGCTACTACTATAGACACGACAGCGGTTTCGGGGAAACTTGATAAACTTAAGTTCAAATTACGCAGCGGTCCGTTTCGTCTATTTCTAAAAATGAAACTCTGCAAATATGTCTAGCGGACAGCTTACGCAAGGCGTGCTGAAGCAGAGAGGCATTAATTAAAACACACCGCAGGGTCTAGGCAACACAACGGAAGCGGTCAAACGTCAAATCAACGCTCCTTTACCCGCCGCGGTAGCTTTGCGGCTATGGCATCGCTCGAGGTTGCGGATTCGATCCTGACTGCGGCAGCCGCATTTCTACGGGGGCTAAACAAAAAAAAAACGCTTGTGCACTTAGATTTGGGGACAGGTTAAAGAACACCAAGGTGTAAAAATTAATCAGGAGTGTGCCACTACAGCCTGCTTCATAATCCGGTTGTGGTTTTGACATGTACATCCCCATAATCCAATTCAAGTTTAATGCTTCCGCCACGATGCGATGTGCCATGTAAGGCAATGACAATGCTCTACCCTCTCAGGGGTTATGAAATATGGCGCACAACAATGCCTCAAGCAAACACTTCTACCATTGTGTTTCGTGTACTACACGGACAAACCGCAGTGGTGCACGCAAGGTAACGTTTAACATCAACTCACCACTCTCGTATTGGACTAAACGTTGAAGAAATTAAGCTTTAACCGTCAATATCACCATCAATTATCGTTAATGAAAGCAAGAAGTACAGAAACATTCGCTTACATCGATTCCCACAGTGCGTGGGATCTGCAAACTTTTTTGACCATAAATCAGTTTTAACTGTTTTACAAGGTCTCGATTTATTGATCCTTATAAGCCCATGAGATTCGTAGCATATTCTCTAACCAGAAGCCTCGGCTTCGATAGTAGTGACCTGTGTGTCCCATGGCTACGGGCCTTTGGGCTTAAGGGCCCTAATGAGGCACTAGAGCTACTTGTACCGATGTATTTCCCTAAATGAGTTCTTCGTAATACATCATTTCTGCATAGCACACGTTACGTATCATTGTCTAGTTTTAGTGCGTATATATTTACGCACATTCCAACGAATATATTTTAGGCCTCTATACAGCTGTGTTTCACCCACGTCTCGGTATCCGTTATTCATAAACAAATGGCAGCCTAATATCAGGGCCTTAGCGCTTTTTCGCCACATCTGATTCTTCCGACAATAGACTTCAGTAATCATCGCCATCACCATTACCATGTTACCGCTTGGAAAAGAACCGTCATCGCTAGAAAAAGGAGTTTCATCGTGCTGAAAAGTTGTTTCATCGAAAAAGAATACTCAAACCAATGTACAATAAACACTCATTTAAGGAGAACTCCGTGAATACACCTCCACTGAGAGATCGCAATATGACCGGTTTGTCGTCTTGCTTTGTTGCTACCTCATAGGCAAGCAACATTATTCTCGGAAAGATAACGCAGCAGCACTAAACTCAGCAACACTTCGCCGCAACACTAAAGTCACCAACATAACTCAGCAATGCACTCCGCGACAAGTAACGCTCTGGCATTTCACAACACCATATTTGTTTAGGCGCCCCGTAGTCTTTCTTTTAAAGAGTGAAAGCGATTAAATTTGGAGCATTATTTATCCAGGAACATCCGAATAGCCTTCAGGGCTCAAAGCTCGACTAGGCAGCTTGACCAAATCCCCTAAGATCACTCACATCGACAGCATGCAAGGATCACGCAACCTATACAGGCGAGAATATTAAAATAACAGGCCATACTTAGAATCATCAGCGTATGAAGTCGAAAGTATGATGGAAGCCCGTCTGGTCGGTATGAGGCATACTTACAAGGAAGAGGTCGGGACACCGACCAAAATGGTTTAAAATAGATATTTACGTTTTCTTTTTTCTCATTGGGAACAAGGCTTCCGTGGGAGAGCCGAAACTTAAATATCTACTTTATACCTTTTTGGTCGGTGTCCGGACCTCTTCCTTTTAAGTATGCATCAGTGTACAACCAAACTTACAATATATATTACACGGAATACTTAACACAGCCCAGAAAATCGCGTCATTCTAATCTATGCGCAGTAAATACACAGAATATATAAGCAGTCAGGTAGCATTCACAATGCATAATTCAACATTTACATGTACAAAGGATACGCAATAACTACACATAGCTCAAGAGGTGACCTGTCAAGAAAAAAAATTATGCAAATCTCACGCAGTGTGGGAATTGATGTAAGCGAAGGTTTCTGTACTCTTTTCTTTGACTGACGATAATTTGCGGTGATGTTTACGGTGAACGCTTAATTTCTTCAACGTTTAGTCTAAAACAAGAGTGGTGCGTTGATGTTAAACGTTATCTTGCGGGCACCACTGCTGTTTGTCTGCGTAGTACACAGAGCACACAGGGAGAGGTGTTTGCTTGAGGCGTTGTTGTGCGCCATATTTCATAACCTCTCAGAGGGTTGAGCATATTGATTGCCTAACATAGCACATCGCATGCCAAAACCACACTCAAATTATCAGGCATGCCATATAGGCGGATTCCGGATTAGTTTTGACACCGTGGTGCTCCATTAACATGTCCCTAAATTTAAGCACACGTACGTTTTCTATTTTGCCCGACGAAATGTGGCTGCCACGGTCGGGAACAAATACGCGACTTCGAGCTACCACGGCGAGCACGTAAGTGTTGATTTGACGAGCGACCATTTCCGATAATGTCGCTTGGACCTTGCGGGTGCGCTTTAATTAAGCCCGCTCTACTTCTGCGCGCCCTGCATAAGTTGTGCACCTAACCTATTTCCATGGATGCTTATTTTTCAAAATAGCAGAAACGCACTGTACCTTACCATGAACTTCAGTTTATACAGTTTCTCTGCAACCGCTGTCGTGTTAGGGTAGTAGAGTTTCCTTGCCTTCCCAAATCGCCTTTTCCCTATCCTCCCCTCCCCCCTTCTTGTATGTGAACCGCCTCTTCTCCCCCGTCCTTTTTACATTTCTATCTACGTCCCCTCTTGACTCTCATGCTAGAAGAAAGGCAAGCGCTGCAGTTGATGCAATGCTTTTGAATGAGTCACGGATATTTACAGCTGTCAAGAGGCTAATGTGGCGACGCCCAGGGAGCTCCAGAGGGCATCGTGTACATTCGACGTAGTGGGGTCCAAACAACTTTGTCGCGTCGTCTTTCCTCTCTGCCTCGCTCTTGTCATGTACACACACGCTTTGAACCAGCCCCCGACGAGGTGTGCCAGACAGCAGCAGCAAGAGTAGTAACAGTAGCAGCAATAGGAAAGCCGAAAGAAGAAGCAAAGATAGCTTCCCTTTAAAAAACAAGGCAGTTCAGTTTGCAAAAAGGCATAACTGCGTCATTCCAATAACTGTAACTTGAGAGATATTGTTCACGACACATATGAGTCAACAATTCCTTTCCTCTTCTACTGTGGGCCCTGATTTTTGTGTGTCTGTGTCATCTCCTGAAGCGCCTTGTCCTGTCGTCTTTCTTGTACCGTTGTTTTGCACTAAACAAAGTAATTATGGATTCGCACCAACTAGCCCGCCAACGCATTGTGCTGAACAATTCCTTTATCACTATATACAATAGACAGAAACCTTTTCTTGATGCGAACGTATAGAGACCATTGTGGCAACCCAAGTTTCGTGCATTTGGCCTTTATTTAAATCACGTCCTACATCTTTAGAGGTCCATGCAGGTGCGTAAACAACATGCGTTAAGCGCCTGTTCTTCATGCCCTCCCACGTGATTGTGGCTTTTATGCGTGACCTTCTGTTACCATAGTAGGCTACGAAAAATTTGACTTAAGGTCCTACACTTCTTGGACCAACTAACTTGATCTTACTCAGACTAAGATTTTACAGGTTGTTCTGAGTCTACCTGAGTGAACTCACGAGTGACTTTGGCTATCTATCATCCCCATTATCTGCAAAAGCTGTGCGCCGTAGCTGTAAAATTATATCTTGTAACACTTTATCGTCTCCCTTCTAGTGGCCATTCAAATTTGACCACCCACAATAAAATAATAGGCAGACGTGGTGGGCAAAAGAAAGCCAGCAAGCAAGAGTTCAAACGACGTGCAACGAGGTATGAAAAACACAGAGGAGGAATGCGGCAAAACGTCAGTAACTTACGAGCAACTCTCGCAACAAAATAAGATTCTGGGGATCAAGCAACATGCCCATAACAACAAGCGCAAAGCTCGGTCGTGAGGAAATGCGGCACGTGAAGGTGTGCCAACACCTATTTCGGCGACAGCTACGGGCAACAGGGAGATGGCAATGAGATACAGGGACGAACTGGGTCTGCCGACTGACCAAGACCACGAGAAGATTAACAGACAGAGCCTCAATATAAAGTTCAAGGCAACGAGTAACGCGGCATTGCGAGGGAAGGGACGAAGGAATATCTGCAGTTTAACTCTGCTTACTCATTGGATGCACGAGCTTCATGAAAAAAAAAATTGTTTTTTTTATTTCTCTCTCTCTCTCTCTTTAGCTGTTGTGACCCTGCCGGTGGATAGCACTGCAAGTCACAACGATAACATGTTTCGTACTATGTTTATCACTTGGTCAGGAGAGAGTGAATGCGAGCGGCTGACGCAACAAAAAGCCGGCTCCACATTTTCCACTCGCCAACACCAGCGACACCAGCTGCAGCAAAAAAAAAAAGAAATATGGCAGCATTTTCACAACCTTCGCAGGCACGTGCCACATATAGACACTACTAACACTAAAACATTTACCTATTTGCATACACAGCGTCCAGTATCTTTCTAGGAGTATTCCTGTAGGAAAGATTAATCATGCGTGACTTGCAATGTAACTTAGAGCGAGTATAAAAGGACCCTACCGTCTTTCTACCAAGTCATAGCTTCTTTTAGCGCCGTGCAGCTGTGAAACATCAAGTCAACCATGATTGCTGTGAGTAAGCACAACTCAGTTTGCCTTTTTCTGCATAGAATGCGAACTTAACCTTGCTCCATGGAAACTGATCCTCACCGCGCTTCAAAATCTTCAAAACACTTCATACTACAGTTAACCCAATTGTTGTACAAATTTTCAAGGTAGTGGTCATTCCAACAATTTATTCAGTACGAGAAAATATTTTAGCCAACGGAACTCTAGTAGGGGTCTCCATGAAGGCTATTAACGGCCTTCTTTTATTATGCAGAAACATTAGAAGCTGTACATAGGCACAAATATTACGAAACCAGGCCATCAATAGCTGTCGTAGCGAAGCCACTAGACTTCGTCGCTTTAGATACAGTAGCAACGGAGGTAGTAGCCTACATATTTTCGACTTCGATGGTACATTTTAGCTATGAACGCGGCTTTCCGCAAGTTCGGAGCTACCCTTTTCAATTGGATAGGCGCTCTTATCGTATTATGCCCAACGTCAATCTTGTATGTCATCTGCTATTATGAAAAGTTCTAGCATACGACACTTTATGTGAATACATGCCCAGCAGTGTGATACGTCTTTCGGCAGATCCGTCTTAGCCTAAAGATATTTCAGCCTTGTATTTCTTACTCTTCAACCTGAACTGTGACACTTCCACTATTTCAACGGTTCAAAACCTTGTCTATTCATTTGAATTATAAGGTGAAAATGTGTCTTGTATAACGGCTTGCATGACATCTACCATGCAGGTCCTGTGCCTCTTCGTCGCTCTGCTGAGCAACGCCCTCGCGGTGTACGTCCCCACGTACGGGCTACCCTTGGCCGGCTACCCTGCCGCTGTGCCAGCTGTGACGACGGTGCACGCAGCCCCATTAACAGCAGTGCAAACTGTCCACCATGCGGTACCTGTCGCTCCTACGGTCCACAACGTGGCTACCCCGTACGGCTACCGCACCACCGGAGTCAGCTACAGCCACAGGGTCGATGCCCACCCGGTGCGTGTCCGCTACGTGCAGGGATTTGCTCCGTACGGGCTCAACTACGGCTATGGGCTGGACGCCTTCGGATACACCACTCTTCTGAAGAAATAAATGGTGAGTAGCCAGAGAGGACTGCTCATGCAGCTTCCACATCATTCTACGTCGAATACATGCAGGGTCACAACTTTGAGTATGTTATCTACAACGGCGGTATTCATTGGGACGGGGACGGGCGAAAGAACTCAAGGAACAAAGTGCTCATTTTAAACTGAAAGGTTTATTCGTTTCACTGCCCGCGTTTGGTAGCTGCCAGGCTAACGCATGGTACATGTATGTCGTCATACAGAAAATGCGCAACAGGAAATGAATAAAAAAACGTGGAATGCATCAACACCTTTAAATCGGCAGTTGAAATTCAACGACTCATTCCTGTCATTCAGGGCCTATTTCCATCTCTGGTTATGGCGTTGCAGTAAATAATGAACCATTATCAACTTCCGTAGTTTACTTTTCACCTATAGAAACGTGCATTCTGATTTGCCACACCAAGATCTTCTGAACGCGTGCGAAGGCGCCAGCCTTCCCCTCTGGTTGTGATTCAAGGAATATTTTACACCAATATAAACTTAACAGTAATCAGCTGCCTCATCAGCAGGGATACCTACGTGGTGGCCGTCGTCCTGACATGGAACCCTGTTTTTATTATCACTAAACAGCAAGCTAGATACAAGACATTGAGTGCTCATCTATCGAATCGACTTCTTATAAATTCATTTATCGAAGTGCAGTGCAACCACAGTATGCATGACAACAGATACCACAAAACGCTGTTTGAATTCATACACAACAGAGGCCTTACAGCCCACACATAACACACACCAAGCGTGATGCCTTCAGACACCACTTTATGGCGCTATCAAAATAACAACCATGCGAAAACAGCGAGTGGATACCATGGCGTTGCTTCATTTTGTAATGAAGGTTTTCTAGATTCAAGCGCCCTCAGCTTTGTTTACCTGATTGAGTCATTCCTTTGGTCCTCGCAAGAGTCATAATTGCAATTAGCCGAAATATTATTTTCCGCATTTTGCTTTATAATCAAGACAGTATTTATTCATAATACCACTCTTTGGAGTACTGGCCACAAGTACACAGTACATTCGTCGTAAGGTCTCGGCGTTTATTCGATGTTTTTCTCTCGTGATCGTTCCAGAACATCAAGGCCAAACGACGAAGCAGTGAGAAGGCTGACTTTGAGAATGATCCACTGGAAGCAGTAATACTTCAAGATACCGCTGGCCACGGCTGCGACTTTGGTTTTCGGTTCACGAGTCTGAGAAGAGAAAACACGAAATGAAGATGTGATAAACATCTGTTAAGTTTTTAAATATATTCGACCGAATAAAAACACGTTATCCACTTACAGGGTACTTGATCTTTTCATTTTATTTTACATTTTTTTAGGATCGCTTCCTTTATGTAACAAAAGTCAGTCGCGCATAATAATTATCCATCAGCTCAAACAGTGTTCTCTCCTATAATTTCATGCGGAACCGAATGTAAGCGCGCTGCAAGGTTCCTCCATAATAAATACAAATGTACCAAATTAGGTCCTGTAACTGTATAACAAACCACTGCAAACGTTATCAATCGAAACTGTGCTCCTTCTATAGAATTCGACTTGAATTCGAAGTTTATTACCAGCAATCGATTGAGCTGGCAGAAACTACAGCTACCCAACACACTCAAGCTTGCCTTGCTACTGCCAGTGTTGTCTCAGGTGTCGGACAGTTTAAGTGACGTAGACAAGTCTCTATCAACTGCGTGTATCGAAACATCTTTTGAAGCGTAATTTGTGCTAAATTGCACGAGTGAAGCGAGGATTCCACTCACCAGGACCGATACGGCGACTATAACTAGGCCCTATATGCCTATATTCCACCACTCACCAATAATTTCGCACTCTGTGTACACATTCATACTCACGTTCACTACCATTCGTCGGCACTCACTTACCAGCATTCACCTGCGTAAACAGTCAGTTCGATTCATATTTACCGGCATGCACTGACTCCCATACTCTCCTCAACTCACACTCGCCGGTACTCGCTACCATAAGTGAGCATGTCAACTATAAAGCACCGTCACTGGTAATCGTTCGTGCTCACTTTAGGCGGCACTTAACCCGCTGTGCAAACTCGCCCGCGCCAACTGACCTGCACTTCCTCCCGCCAGCAAAATTGTAAAATGCGTGTTCAGCGAGTATGGGTCACTTTACACGTAACAATGCGGACCGATACCTCAAAAGCAGCTTCGCCATCTGGCACGCAACGTTAGCCCATTGCAATACCGCAAATATGAGGCGCACTACAGGCACGAAGTCAAGCCTTCGCCCCAACCCCGACCTCCACTCGAAGTACAGCGAGGTCAGGTTTCTCTTTCGTTGCTTTTGCGCCACAAAATCCTAGATACCTAACTAGTTTCTCTTCTGTGTAGATCGTGGTTAGAAGATGCCCCCAGGAAACTTTACACAACGCTCATTTGAATGGTTGACACTACTGCATGCGTTGTCCGCGTCGTCCAAGTAAGCGTTGCTCACATATTGTTCCACTTTCCAAGTTTTTATTTAGGTATCACTGGGATGACTAGATGACCATCCGCTGTTCGTGCTGATGCTGTCTTGAACAACGAACCGCTACTTATCAGCCCAGTAAGAAGTGAAGGTACATTTGTGCTTTTCGTCAAACAATTACTTGTGCGAGTCCACTTCGCTGCGTATGTGCTTCGTGCGTGGTCTTCGTGCAATGCTGTCCACAATGCTTGCTTTTTTCACTGGAAGACTGCTATTCCTCAAAACACGCACGCACTAAAAAGAATTGATAGCATTATTCTGCAATGTTATTACCGTTTCTTGTATTTATGAGCAAACACCAACTGTGCTTCATTATATGTAGTCCCCGTACACTCCAACGAAGCACGTGGGCATTCCCGCATGCGTCAATTTCGTCAGAAGTAAGATTCTGGCAACATTTAGTATAGCAACATACACAAATACAAAGCTAGCCTCATGGATCCATTCTTCGGTTGAAGGAGCTGCGTCGCACCTTTAGTCGTTCCCAGAAACACTAAAACCGTTCCTTATCTCATCACTAGTCCACGGCAAGCGTACACCTATGGTAAACGAGCACGCATTTTAGTAAATACGAAGCCCTGTCTGTCGGGAACGAACATGACAGAACTACTATTTCGGCAAAATGCATATCCAGTCACTACTAGGGCTCGCCTCAATGTTTTGTGGTAGCTTTATTACGTGTATATTAACAACACTCTCCTAAAATAGCCAATTGTTTAGACGCTTGCAATTTTTTCGTTGTTTGGACGGCGGGAGGGTAAGTAGAGGGGCATTTTACACTCGGCTGTGTTACCTTTATAGTCAATGCCTTTGTTTATTTTACAGGAAAACGCACCTGTCCATCATTTCCAAAGGCGAAGGACCAGTCACCGAAACTATAGGCACGAAGGGAGCTGGAAACGCCGGAGTTTCTATTTTCCTATCTTTTACGGCGACTCTTACACAAAATAAAGCAAGAAGCAACGACGACAGTTAGATGCATATTGCTGTTGACCCTGTCATTTGCAGTGCTTTATTTTTGTCCACAAATTTTCCAATTAGAGCTGTTCCCTATATTTTGGCTCTTTATGTCTTCTTTCGTCGCCACGCGCTTAATACTAGACGCGCTATAGCGTTGCTGCACGGGCATTCATCCAGATTCACTATCGGCTTGTGGCAGCAAGCCATTCATAGGCGTTGCATGCACATCCTACGGTGCTATGCGAATTCGTAAATTAGAAACATAGAAAATATGCTATGCAGCCAGAAAAAGTGACACTGGTTTGTAGGTAGTACCTGCAAGGAAATAATACTAAGCGGACACCACACTGCAAATTGTTGCAGCATGCACAAAGTGCCTTCTGCAGACGAAAAAACGAGGCGTTGCTTAAACGCTTCCAATGTGCGTTGAAATACTGCCAGCAGTCCAGCAACCCAATGACGCACAGTATATGACATAGCGTACCTGAGGAGTAGGTATAGAATATTTCAAGAAAGCTCGGCCGAGAACGGAAACGACATTTTTTTTATTTAATGCTGTGCATTCCTTAGATTTCATACAAAAACTTTCTACTGCAAACTGGGGCCAATGCCTGTAAATGCTGCAAGTGTGGCGGTTCAGCCACCCCGTGAACGATGGGTAGTGAATTCATTCGCCCGATCTCAGTCCTTGTGACTTCGAATGGCTTCGTGACTTTGCAAATAGACCACTTTGAACAACACATTCCGCTAAAAGCTCAAACATTTGCAATAAATACGCAGGTGCGCGGATAATAATTTCCTTTCTGTGTTTGCAAACCGATCATTGCTCGGACATTAAGAAGATAAGGCGTAATGACTAATCTGACAAGAACGCTTGCAGCCACAAGTGCGAGGATTAGACAAATCTATGTGCTAATCATAATTCCTGTGATAACTGAACGATCGAAGCTCCTAAGTTTCCTATGGTAATTTTGGAGTAAGGTCAAAGGGGAACTGAATTCCCGGAGATTCCGTTTACACATGGGAAACTTAAACAGTGATGTACATTACGCACGACGAAAAGAATGGAAATGGCAACACGCAAATATCTGCCGAAATAAAAAAAAGAACTGAAAGTAATCGCGAACTACGCACACAGGTTTGGTGGTACCGCGCGTACATTCTCTGACCACAGTTCGTCTCTGGTCAATCTTGTGCCGAGATCGCAGCATAGGCAATGTCAAGAATTGAGCGTAGATTTTTTTTTTTTTCGCTGCTAAAGGCGCCGCGCGCGCAGTGCGCGTTACGATAACTTGAGGAGAATTATTTGAGCGATGTAAGTTGTTTTGCGGTGAAAGATGTTTTACGGAAATACACCTCTACTGCAGTGTAAGGTTTCTGCGAAGTGTACCTAAACTCAGATGGTTAACATTCTAATTTGGGTTCACGAATTCCTTCTCTCAACATACGTCGATGTCGCGCAATAAGAAATGTTAATGTGAACCCGTTCGCCCTACTGCACACTCTATTAAAGTTATTTTTTTGTTTAAGGTTCTAATATATATCATTACCTGCAATCTCTGTTTCACGTGCTTGGGCCAATCTTGCGCTTCAAGAAATATGAATAATAATCAATATACCCAACGTTCCTGTCTTCTCAGCTAACGTGGATATTTTCGTCGTACAGAAAATGCGGTTATCATTCTTAATTTTGCCATGAACGTGACAAGCCTACCTGTCACGTAATAAATGCCTCAGTGGTAAAGCTAATGAGCTCGAAGAAAACAAATTGCTGGCTTTACCGTAATCGAGAGCAGATGTAAACATGAAATGGCAACCGGCCAAACAGATTGGTTGGAGATGAGACTAGCCACAATTAGCCAATCATAAATTGTATGTAGTGCATGTTCGCAACGGCACACCACGCCGTATCCCACCACACCGCACCACACCGCACCACGCCACACTGTGCGCTGGTTCATATGGACGCTGCTCACCTAAAAGAAGAAAGCCGGCTGACGGCCGCATAAGTGGCAGCGGAAGACGCCAGGGAGAGAGAGCGTACTGCCCAGCTGGAAGAAGAATGAATTGAATTCTCGAGTTTTATGTGTTAGAACACGATTTGATTATGAGGCACGCCATAGTGAGGGACTCCAGATTAATTTTGACCACCGGAGGATGTTTAACATGCTGCCAATGCATGGAAGAGGGGCGTTTTTGCATTTCGCATCCATCGACATGCGGCCGCCACGGTCGTGATTTCATCCCGCGACCTCGTGCTTAGCAGCACAACACCGTAACCGCTAAGCCACCATGGTGGGTAGAAGCGCGTGAAGGAGGGGTCACGCAGCGTGGCGCCATCTCTCCAGACGACGCAAAACCCGCGCCACGGAAGTCACGCACCACTGGCGTTCAAAAGCACAATCAACCTTGGCTCGAAACCAAAAGATGACAATGAAATGTATGGTGCCCTGTATCTGCCTTTTGAACGTCACTATTGGAAATGACAAATAAGACTTCAGCATACTAGAAGTTACGGCTTGAGTGATATTGTGACCAAATATTAGAAACGCAAGAACTATTTTCGCAACTTGTTTGGGCAGTAACTAGCGTAGGTAATGTGGTACTGTACAAATGGTTGGGGGCAAGAGACTGCATTTTCTTTAGTTTTGACTTGCTGCCCGGATGATGTCGTTTTGTTCTCGAAACTTGCCTGGTTTAAAGTAACTTGCAGGTCACCGACAACGGGAGCTTAAAAGCATTTCATGCTTAACACAAAAATCAAATGGAAGTTAGGATAGCAAAGGCCAAAAATGCTACCTGTCTTGTTTTACTTGTGCAAACCTCAGATCACGTGATCGCGTACGATTCGCGGCCGCTTCGACGCATATAAATGGGGCCGGACTGCACAAACGCTCCCCGTGTAGCGAGCATTAAATGAACTATAAACAACCACAGTCAGTCAAAACATACCAAGCCCTACGCTACTGTGTCTATTTAACCAACAATTGATCAATCAATCAATCGTTTCACCGAAAAGAGGTAGCTCATCAGTATAGGCTACTATGGTAGGCTATAAAAGTGCCTTGCCTGTTGTATAGGTCAACGCTTGGCTCATTAGTATTCTGTGTCACCGTATACACTGTTTGTAGAATGTTCAAAGCTTTGCGCTTCTTTGGTGAGTTGTGCGAATGACAGTGCATATCATTTGACCAATGCATTTGCGTGGATAAAGCCTTCTGCCCCCCCCCCCCCCCCATCGCGAGTCATCTAACAACTATTTATCATGAGGCAACTACCACGCAAGTCAATCGTCCTGGTATTTGGCATGCCCAAGCGATTGACAGGCTGACGTCTAGATCTGGCTCCATACGCAAATCTGCTCGTTCACGCGAGTCGGGCGCCAAAGCGATTTTGGCCCAGTGACCATTTCGTCAAGAATATGGGCTACAGCTGGTTCTTCCGGTAACAAACCAAGGTCAGTTAAAGAATAACCGTACGTTTCTACAATTACTTTTTTTGCTACATAAGCATTAAATGAATACGACTGTTCCGGCCAATTCCTTTTTTTTTTTTTCGTACAGCGGTAAAGCAGCACGACATGTTATAGAGGTGATTGCTCGCGCCGCAGTGAGAAACTAAGACGATGCGGTTTGGGCTGCTGTGTCTATGTGTGTTTATCGTATTATTTGGGAATTTTTTTTTCACATGTACGCCTTCTTCATCTTGGACTACATCGCAAGCTTGTGCAATTGTACGGTCCCTTCCGCCGTAGCTTAGTGGCTATAGCGCAGTGCTGCTGAAGCCGACGTCGCGGGATCAATCCCGGCCACTGCTGCCGCATTCCGATGGGGGCAGAATGCAAAGATGCTCGTGTGCCGCGCATGTCGTGCACGTTAAAGATGCCTGGTGGTTAAAATTAAACCTGAGTCCTGCACTACGGCGATTTTCATAATTAATCAGATCGTAGTGTTGGGAAGCAAAAGCCCACAATTTCGTTTTTTTTACGCGTTTGGAATTCATTATGCGCGCACATATCGGGACTCATTACAGTGTGTGGTGCAGCCTGCCTTCGACTTCGGTTTTTATGTGATACACTCGGTCTATAATTATGTGGGGAATTTATGTACTCTCTTACCTAACTCCGCTCTATAGTTTTCTAACCGGTGCCTTAATTTCTTCTTTCATATTGTAGTAGTAGTAGTAGTAGTAGTAGTAGTAGTAGTAGTAGTAGCAGTAGTAGTAGTAGTAGTAGTAGTAGTAGTAGTAGTAGTAGTAGTAGTAGTAGCAGTAGCAGTAGTAGTAATAGTAGTAGTAGTAGTAGTAGTAGTAGTAGTAGTAGTTGTTGTTGTTGTTGTTGTTGTTGTTTGAAAAGGAGTAGCCGTCACCACTGCACGCGACTAAATCTCTCTCTTTCCTTTATTTTTCATTTAATCAGAATCAAGACATTTGTTACGGTGCAAAAATCGTCAGTGACGTCCAGCCACTGCAAGTTAAAAGAATGTTCCACCATACAGAAGAAGCTTGAGTCGCCAATAAAACTACCTGTTTTGCTCGGCATACT
Organism: Dermacentor andersoni; assembly: GCF_023375885.2. Taxonomy (NCBI): domain Eukaryota; kingdom Metazoa; phylum Arthropoda; class Arachnida; order Ixodida; family Ixodidae; genus Dermacentor; species Dermacentor andersoni. Next base: position 100,886,730 of record NC_092816.1, read on the forward strand.
TGCCTTCCTTTTTTTTTTACGCAGACCGAACACGTCGACTTTTACTCCCCGCGCTTATTTTGTATGCAAAATGAGCATCTTTACGACACATCTTTGTTACTCAAGCGCCAGTTCAATCGCTTACGACGCTGAAGGTCACCGATATTACGATCACCCACGCCAAGCAAGTACATGACTGCTCAGCTAAATCGAGAAAATAAAACTCGTATCTTTCATCGCGTCGAGCCAACGCGACTTCTTACGCAGCTCCATTCCGCGATTGTGCCAGCGCTGGTGAAAGCCAGTAACGAGCGAATATAGACGCAGTACTTAGGAACACGTAAACACCTGATAAATGCAATAAACGACTATTGACTGCTAAGATTGAGGTGCCTACTAAAGAAAAACTATATTTCTGAGCAGTTTCAGCACCGGAAGTCTATGCACCGCTGTCCGTGTATAGTCGGTATAGGGTTCAGGAAACCTATAAGACTGTGACTGAGCACCTGTGCCCGTGTAACATGGAAAATAACACAATATTTCTTTTTTTCAACAGCCTTGTTCAAAGCACTCACGGGACGGCCTGCGCTAAAGCCCGATGCGGACGGCTCGATCAGTTCCTATGGCGATCGCACCTTCACGCTACGTCGCCCTAATACGTCACGTGGCGTTGCACCCCGAGCCGCGCTTCCTGGTAGCACTTGGGTAATCAGGCGAATTGAACCACTAATTTGACTCTAGTTGTCTTAATTTACACGACCATCTTGAAATGTAGGAACACAGACTCTTATGACGATCTCCTAGAACTCAGTACAAGCTTGTGCCGTTTAGTTGAATAGCTCTGATATTTAAAGAAAATGTTCGCTTTGGATGTTGCTCATCGGTACTGAAGCAGGTTAAAAACTTTGTGGGCTTATTTTTCTTTTCTTTCTTTTTCTGCTTGCGATAAAACAAAATACCATTAAATAGCCGACTTGGCTGCAAGCTTGCGCGCCGCAGCACTGGCGCTCTGAAACATGCAGCAAACGAACAGATTTTGTCGGTGTAACGGGTCATCTTGGTAGAAGATATGACATCTCATCTTTCTTGTGTGTGTGTGTGTGTGTGTGCGTGTGTGTGTGCGTGTGCGTGTGCGTGTGCGTGTGCGTGTGCGTGTGCGTGTGTGTGTGTGTGTGTGTGTGTGTGTGTGTGTGTGTGTGTGTGTGTGTGTGTGTGTGTGTGTGTGTGTGTGTGTGTGTCTGTGTGTGTGTGTGGGTGGGGGTGTGTGTGTGTGTGTGTGTGTGTGTGTGTCTGTGTGCGTGTGTGTGTGTGCGCGTGTGTGTGTGGGGGGGGGGTGCAAGGTGATCGGCTGGAATAGTTCGGTGCCCATGTGCTTACAAATACTCCACTTAGTTTATACAGGGTGTCCCAATAACCTTAGCAAAGGTTTTAAAACTTGCCGACGCACTGCAGGAGAACGAGACTCTGCACGTTGTTGGCTATCGTGCGGAGCGAATTGTATATTGCGGTGCGGAGCGCTGTATTTTGTATCATCATAATTTGCACAATAAGTTAAAATATTTATCAATTTCACAAGTATTACCTTAGGGCAGACCTTCCAATGAGAAGCTTGCGGAGCAGAGTGCGAAACTTATTATTTAGCGATTTTCGACTTCCTTCTAGCCACGTAAACATTCTTTTTCTGCTTCTCGAGAAAATAACCCGACATACCAACAACTAAAAACGGGTAACATGCTCTCTCCCGGGCCGTGATTGCAGCGCTCTCAATCGTGCTGCGTGTTAACGAACAACGTATTTAACCTTGCATGCTGCCTCTAAAAAATTAACATGGTGGCGACGCTGGCGTTGGCCGTGCGGTTCGCACCACTGGTAACGCTCCCTGGTGTTGGTTCACGATCGATAGCGATAAGCAGACCATGCAGCACACCAGGCTAAATACGCTGCCCATACGCGGAGGGTCACGATTATTCGACGTCGACTGGGCTAGCCGTAATGTATATGGCATGCGTAATGTAGCACAAAAACTATAAATGCCCAGGTAGGTTTCTTAGCAAGACCATTGATATAACGCACCTGTCGCTGAAAGTGTGTCGACAGCGCGCCCAACCGCAGCTCGCTGCGGCGACAAGAAGGCAGATGTCACCAAGCATACGGCGACCAGTGGCCAGGCGATTGAAGAGATAGCGTCCCCCGAACGAAAGTTCAAGGCAAGCGCTGCTGGGTCCTCCTCGAGTGGGAACGAACGATGCGAACTCTCGAGCAAGGAACTCGAATGTTTCCAGTTTTACCCCTCCCTACACGTGTATGCAACCTATATTTGGAGGCAATACTCGGAAAGCCGCCTAAGCCTCTCAATATATACCTGGTTCCATGCGCTGACCGAAAAAGAAACGGCGCAGCCGTGTGAGCGAACAATCTGCAATGCATGTTTACCTTAAGCAACAAACGCAATGTGGCGAGTTCCTATATGCTAATGAAAGCGAGGACCACGTCAGTGAGTCAGTATTCTGGAGTAGGTACTTTAAAGCAAACATAAATAGAATTACCATGCGAGACCACAAGAATCTTTCCCTTTTGCACAAACTCGCGTGCTTGAAAAAAGAACAGCGATATCTGGTAGAAGCGTACAGCTTGCCAGCATCACTAGTATTGAGCATAGAAAGGGACCGAGCATCCGAGTTCAAGCATAAATCTTCTTTGAGCTCTTAACAGCAACGTAGGAACCAATTGACCATGAACGGCCTCAGTACTTCGTCCTTATTTCATTTCCTGTCAGTATGAAAATTCAGCGTCAGGTACCTTGAGACCTTGAGTGGCCTCCGCGTTATACACTTGGGTTTCATTATTGTTGTTAAATTTTCATTGTGCACTACTCCCTTGCATTGTATAAAATGTGCGCTTGAGAATCATCGCTAATACGAAACTTCCTTTTTAATGCATGTTTTTTTTTTTTGCTTTGCGTCATACCAAGCTTAACAAAGTGGCTTTGCCGTCCAATGTAGCACACAAGCCTTTTATTTCATCTTAGAGCATTTCGGTCAAGCATATTTATGGTTAGTACTCGGTGACGGATTCAGTTACGCCTCCTCTCTGGAGTTCCACGTCAGCTGCCCCGCCACCTTGAGGCTATATTTTACCGAGTTCGTCTGGACGCCGCATTCACCAATAGCTTCCCGTAACGCTTCGTACTGAACAGCAACCCGTTTTTTTAACAACTGTGACGCACTGAAAAGGCTGAAACACATCTTGAATGGGCTTTTTTTTTTTCACAGAACCATCAGATTTAGGAAGAAAACCAAGCCTTCTTCCGCAGAACAACCGCAAGCCTTAAATCCATTTTTTTATTTCTTGAAGATTTCGGCTTAATTGACGAACTTCAGCATAATAAGCTCCAACACCCATCACTTTTGTTTCACCTCTAAATGCCATGATGGTATTTCTACTTGTTTTTTTTTTTCGTTTTCAGTTTGCTCCTCCCAGGGTATTTGTGTTTCTGTGCTCTTTGCTTATGCAGAGTAGCTTATAGGCGCCTACTTATACGCCGGCAGAATTCTCTGCAATTAATTAATGACTCTTGTATCTCTCAATAAACTATTCCTATACTAACAGACTCAACATAAAAGTCGAGAGAGACGTCGATGAGCTTGCCTGAGATGACAAAAAGTTGGCCCTTTTCCAACCCACTCGTGTACTACTTATTCTCTTGCTGTAGATGTCCGCAACCCAGCAAACTTCCTGTTTGCTGGGTTAGGGAGGTCGGGTTGTCTCTTCGGGACGTTGGGTCTTCTCTTCCTTAGATGACCCAACGCCAAAATAAAATGATTTTGTTCATATTGTGATTGTTGTTGCATGGACGAATGAGTGAGGAATAAAGCACGAAGCTGTTATTATCGTAGCTGTTACTTTTTGCAACCATGAGCCGCCCTCATCGTTCAGGGTCCGAATTATGCTGCATCGTTCTTCTGGTTCAATACTGCACTTATTCACCATGTGGGGTCTCCTTTTCTGAGCAGACAAATTAAAATGCACGCTGACTGGCATGCCAAGAAACAAGCAAGTGAAGGACATGATGGAAAAGAAGAGAAAAGAAGAACCCCACAAGCCAGACGCTATCACATGTGGCGATGCTTCCGTGAAGCCTTTCTACATGCTATAGTACATAAAGTTACTCTCTAAACCACAAACGAAACTTGGTTAGAACAAACTTCAACTTTCCCCTCCCCCCCCCCGTCCTTATATATGTAGCACCGCAGAGGTCCTCGACAAAACAGGCACTGCGCTTAAGCAATAGCCCATGGAGATTCTTACTTTGAGTATTTGCTTGGAAATATCCCTCCCACATCAGACCGTAAACCCATTGGCTGAGCTAAATGTCAAAGCATAATGCCGATCCAACACAAGTCGTATCTTTTCTGAGTCAGCTAAACAAATGCCATAAAGTTAAACTTAATGTCTATTTTTGTTCGTACTGGCATTCTATACGTTTGATTTCAAGTAACGTTGGTTTATATACTAGTGTTCACAGCCTACGCTGAAATACAAACAGAATTGCATCCAAATGCGCACAGAGCGTCGTTGTCGCAGAGATGCCACGACAACTTAGGTGATTTCTGATGTCTGTCGCAGAAAGAAATGTTAAAGCGAGTGCATACACAGAGAAGTACGATGTAAGATACAATGGCATAAGGTTAATTCTTCTCAATACTGCGGCTCTTCGAACAACGACCAGTAGCTTTGTTTGAAGAGCCGTATCAAACGTTCTCTTGTTTTATAAGTCACTTTTCTTCGGTTTCAAAGCGAATGGCATTGCCTACATTGGGAGATTTTTGCTATCTCATTGGCAGAGTAAAGACGAGGAGCATGTTGAAAGTAATAGGGTGGGGGGGGAGGGGGGCGAGCCAGCGCAGTGAAAGTAGATGACCACATGAGACGGGTGGTACCAGCGTCTGAGATTGGTCCACTTCCCTTTACTTAGCTTGCGGTGCGTTGTCCAAAGTCGCGGCGGCGTGGAAAAGAAGGTTCAAAAGGCCGGTAAAACAGATCCTTAGCAAAGAATACTTGCCAGAGCGATGCCGTGTACGTGCCAAGAGGGCTCGATAACACGCCGACACATGAAAATTTTTATTATACGCAAATAAATGCATGCGCTTCGACAGCTCTGAGCAGCCACTGCAAGAGGGACCGGCGGGTAGTAATCTCTTCCTTTCGGGGCAGGGTAGTCTCCGGCCATTCAGAAAAAAAAAATTGGTTTCTTCGGCATATTCGTACATCTGTAACGCGTACACGATACATTAACGCGGCTTAGTGACTTCGCGTGACAGACCGTTCAAGTGCACGCAGCCCGAAAGCTCTTGACCAATGGCAGAGAGCAAATGGCGAAATTGTCGTCGGGAAATGATTATTTTTCTTTTGTTCAGTCTAATAGTGCATCATCATTGTGTACACTTCATATCAGGAGGGGAGTTTTAGAGGTTTTGGTCATGTGGCGTGACAGACAGCTGAAGTGGGGTTGGCCAGAAACAATTTGTACCAACCGTGGAGGGGTGATTGCTGAATTGAAATACAAACGGTTTGAAATAGCTTTACGTTAGAGCTTAATCAACGCCACATCTGTAATGTCATGTGTGCCAGATCCTCGGATCTAGGCCCTGATGCGTTGCATCAGGGCCTTGCAGATGTATAGGAACAAAATTGAAGTCCACTATCATCATTAAAAAGTTAATAGAAATGTTGTGAATAATGGTGTAACCACGTAGCAACTGATATCGATATGCGAAGAAATGTATATTGTTATAATTATGGCTCTCTTCCTTTTGATCAAAGCCAGGAACCTTTAAGCATTCCTTTGTACTAAATATATTTTAGGGTAGTTTGTCCGTTATCCTGTACAAAAATAAAAAGAACATTAACTGTTTGTTTGCGGAGTTCAGCGGAGAAGCAAAACACACTCAACGATGGGTGACACAAAGTGACGACGATCTTAACTTCAGAGAATTTATGCAGTAACATCGTGCCATTGAAACAAAAGCTGACTACGCCAGCAACAACGAAACCTTCATAGCGGTTTTGAAGCAGCGAGATAAATGTAAAGATTGACATCCCCTTAGTGCTAAAACCTTGTGTCAGTGGAACGTTTGGCGCACTATCGCACTCAATATGAGTTGCAACACAAGAGTACGTATTCTTAATTTTATTTTTTATTATTGTGTTTACGCTGCCCTGCCATTCAGTGCCCCGATGGAATCATGGCAGAGCCTCCAAAAAAAAATTGCTCCATACCGTTGCGATTACTGTTACCACCCTGTTTACAAGAGAAATGGCATTCGACATATTTTTGTTGATAGGACTGACGGGTGTATGCCGTGTTGCATCTCATATTGATCAAGATAGTATGCATAACGCAGAGAAAGACTAAGATCTTAATCTAAATATTGCCCACAGTTTAGAATGCGTGAATTCTCGTAAACCGTTACTAAATTTCGCCAGCCATCAATTTAGATGATTTAATTCACTGCGCAACATTTTCTCCATTGGCCACACGGCCGTAAAACTCGCTGCATTTAGTAACAGATCCAATGTATCAGTTAACGAAAGTGACCTTGTGCACACAGAACTGCGATTCTGCCTGTGCTCAGAGTTTCATGATAAGATTGCTAGAGGAAACTATGCCTCTCTAGACGTTCATCTGCCGTGAGGATCGTAACTACTAATTAAATATTTGTACGATGTATCATGGCTTTAATAAAGTCATTGAAGTGATATTTTAGTTCTTGCACTTCTACTCTCTTGAGCGCTGCCTCAAAACAGCTCGTTCAAATGCCAATACGAATTAAACAAACTCATTTAGTTGCACAATTTCGAGCGCGTAAATCCATCTCGAGCCTTTTGATTGTGTATCGTGATAAACGTAGCCCATATTTGGACGGCAATAGCTTTATTATCATCATCTATAACTAGATTTGAAATCTGAAGCAATGTCTCGGTATAACGTTTCTAAACATTGGTATTATAAAATTATGCAAATTCCACACATTGAGGAAATAATTACTATTCGAAACTTTTACATGTAAATAGCTATCCGCCGTCGTTTGGGGTTAGTAATGTCTTACACAAGATGTACATGTAGGGATACCAGTTGTGTGTGTGTGCGACGAGAGGAGCAAGGCGACGACGGTAGCACGACAACTTATTCATTACACTGTTTCCTTTATGACATGTGCCTATCCCTAAGGTGGTGTGATGTCCCATCTATATCCTGTCGACAGCTAAAGACCTTTGTTGAGAAGCTTACTGTTCAGGAAGAGGACGGCAGGGAGTAGGCTAGCAGCGATGGCATCAACTATATTCTGGAAAAATTGAATGAACGGAACGTACTAAAAATAGAAGAAACATTAAACAAATGTTCTGCCAAAAACTAATCGTGTAGTTAAGGGACAAAGATGAGAGAAGAAAACCACAGAATGGACAAGTGGGCGAATTCAATGCCGCACAACCTGCATCAAACAGAACTGCGAGCATTTATTTGACGCCCTTTCCTAAATTATTTTGTTCCTACGCCTAGCCGCAAGCCCATAAAAGTAATGAAAAAGCCCAATGTCATTATTCAGCATGACTCCTCTTTCAACCGATAACCTCCACCCACCCAGCCACCCACACGCCTATCCCTCCTAGCCTAAGTATGAGTTTTCTCTCTCTTCATAGCACTTCTTTAGTATACTGTACTTTAGAGTGCTGAGCAGTTGGCTTTTTTTTAATATTTAACCAAATGTACACTGTTTCCCATCGGGAAATGTACTTTGATTTACCACCAGTTAGTTCACTATCAGAGCCGTGGTGCGATAGCGCAGTTACTTTGGTTCTGCGCTGCTGTGCTGCAAGGTCGATGTTGCCGCATTTCTACGAGGGCGAAATGAGAAAACACTCGTGCACTTCGGTTTACGTGTGAGTTAAGAAACCTTATCATAGCTTAAAAATGCATGTACTAAGCTCATGTGAGCTGCCATGCGAGCTGCATTATCGCGGCGCCACAATTACCTCTAGTAATTCTAGTTGGAAACTTTATTCCTCCTTTGCGTCAAACAAGGTGCAGCGAGGGCTAGCCAAATGTTGAAACAGTACGCGCACAGAAAACTTCACTTTAGTGCACTGGTCGGCCATATAAACAAACCTCAATCACTCATTTCCTCGCGACAGGCTATATTTCATGCAGAAGCATCAAATGCCCCCAGCGAGAAAGCCGGATCCTGCAGCAGCGAAACGGCATCTAATTTCCCATTGGCTGCAACCCCATGTCAAGAGCGCGCCTTGACGAAGCAGAACGAGTCAAAGGTCTCACCTACTGCTGCATCAGCGCGCCAGGGCGTTGCGTGACGAGAGAGGGAATCGCCGTGACGCCACGTCATCCTCACTCTCGCTCTCGGAAGCCAGCGCCCGGTCCGTATCTCTGTCTCACTCGCACTGGGTGCAGGTTCTGCTCGCACCTTTCAGCCTTGCTGGCCACTGCTGCTTCCTTGGTGTCTCGTCGAGCAGGATGTCGGTGGCCTGCAACGTTGACACCACAGACTGCTGCTCTTTGCTCGAAGGACAGCTAAGAGACGTTCAATTAGACATTGCTTTCGCATTCACAACACATAAGATGTGCTTAGGTGTCCTCGGATATTTTTTTTTTTTTTTGCGTACGGCTCCCTGGCATTCAGATTCACCAAACTTCTACTCAGGCGAGCTCACTTGGATCCAAAATTTTCAGACGTTTAACTCACCAAAGCTCTATTCAGCCAAGTTGACTCGTACGCAGACGTGCAAAAATTGTACTTATCGGTCTCACTCAGGCTAACACTGGCGCGGTCAATGTGAGCATGTGACTCGACTCACGAGCTAGTTTGCCGACCTTTCCACATGAAATTATTTGGTTTCGAAATGCTGGCTTCTGTACAGAAGTAACATGCCACGACGAACATCACGATGTAACAAGGCTGCTACAATACCGAAATTGCCCTTCGGATACAGCTCCGCTAAGGAGGAACAGGCCTACCGCAGCTGCTTTGCATGTCTAAATGCAACTTACCTAAATGATTATTCATTAACTTACTTTAGACAATATGATAGTAAAATATAGTGGCAAAGTAAGCATATTATTTAACCAAGTGGCGCTGCTGCTGCGAAGTTTGCTAACAAATATGGTATTGTGAGCAGCATACCTCGAAAAGTACCACTAAGTAATCCTCAGTGAGCCATTCTGTAGCAATCGTATTAACGTGAAGGCCACAAACTTGAACAATTCATAATTTTAGCAGGCCACTCCGCTCAGATCAGATCCCGAACCACGCATCTTGTCGGATTAGGTTGTCCCTCTATCTCTCTCCACTCAGATTTCACCCATTCAGGCAATTCAAATAATCGCGTAATATAAACTTTTTTAATAAACGCGTCTTGCCAAGATGAATCAGAATTTGGCATCTTGCCAAATGAAGCAGAAGACAAGTGGACACGCATTCTGGATCCACTGAAGTGCTCTTATGCAGAATCGAAGGAAGTGCTTTTTTTTTTTATGAGCGACGTATGCAGTTGCACTTCTGTTCTTGCTAAGAGCTTCTGTGCAAACACCTAACAAAAACCTGTTTGAGCGGAGGGGACCTAAACGCTCAGCTACAGCTCTCTAATACTAATATCCCTACGCCTCTGAAATCATTTACAGAGGCTACAACAGGGGGTTATATGAAAAGGAGAAACTTTCATTGTGATGATGATGATGATGATGGTGATGATGCTGGTGATGATGATGATGACAGTTGGCTCTTGCAGCGGCCTTGACGCTGCCATTCTCTCAAGCGCTTCGGTGCAGCGGGCGAAACTTCCGCGAAAGCGTTGCCTGCGGTGGCCTAGAAAAGATGCGCAGACGCCTACATTGTCTGAATGTGCGTGGAGAATGCACGTCGACATGTGCACCAATTTTGATGCGCTGCCTTGCTCTTAACTGTACGTTGCCACAAAGCCGTGGATTTTATGTCCAGTTGCGATGCAGCGGCTAAAGTATTATTTTTCATGGTCTTATGATAAGGCTATACCTCATTCGAGGAAGAGGAGATGCCCTGGCACGACAATGACATCGTGACAACGACTCTATAACTGAAAGTATGGCATACACAGAACGTATGGATGGACGATCGCAGCAAACACAGTTTAGAACGTATATTTAAAAACAAAGTAACATGCCTATTCAAAATGCTATCATGGATACATCACGGAAGCCGGAACCTGAGAACATACCCCTTTCAGGCGCACAAGCATTTCCGAATGCACTGTTTAGAAGATCCCGAAGTGGTAAATAAGCCTCTTTTTTCTCAATGCCGAAGCCGGCCACGCCTGTGTACGGTTGTTTAAGGCGAAATGAAGAGGGGTATATGGTACGCTGAGATTTCGATGCATTGGAGGTAAATAAACACCTTCAGGATCGCTTTCGCGAAAAATCTGAGAAGCGAGATCAGAACCGGAACGTGCGTGCAGTGCTGTTATTCTCCACTCCGATGCAATCATTCGTCTTCGGATTAATTCTCTCTAGAAGCTTTGCAATGCATGCAGTTAGCCGTTTAAGAAATGCTCAAGTTTTTCACAATAAACGCGGAGTGTCGGCCTTCACGGAGGCGGCTCTTGCAAATGGGGAATTTTACTTTCACGTCCTTGGCAACTGCTTCAAGCTGCTCATCCCAGCTTGAAAGAAAAGTGTCGCAGAAGTGAATGCATCGTGTCCGATTATTCTGGGCCATCCAGTCGAAGCGGCGAGAAATAGGGCACGGGTCTTAACATCGGACGTTTCTTTGTATACTTTCGCCATCTTAATCACCTACTCGTAGTCGTAGTCGTTGATGTCGTGATCTGGCTTTATTTCTACTTTGAGTTGATGCTGGGACCAGTCCAGCCTTCTCAATGAGTTTACGAAAAGACCGCTAAACCTTTTAAACGCTATCCGCCGGCTGCACCAGCTCGCGCCCATTCTGTCAAAGTGCGACTCTGATTCTGTTATTAGGTGTGAACTTTAGTATATTACTCAATACGAGTTAGAGCTCTGACAAAGGTATCTAATTTTGCAAAGTTTCATAGCGTTACATTTACCCGTCTCAGTAAAATCGTTTCAAATCGCCCACCCACACACAAGACGAGACGAACGGGAAAGATATAGCAGGCGTGTGAAGGGGCTGAGATCTGCCACTGCGGCGAAACACCGCGAAGCCGGAGGAAGGAAGAGGCAAATCGCGTGAAAAAATACCGCACAGCGTACGCCGCAAAACAAATTCTGGTTATCAAGCAACATCCCCTAAGAACAAGCGCCAAATCAACCGCAGTCCCAAAAGCATGCGTCTGGTTTAGGTATATGCACACAAATTCCCGGCGACAGTTGAGGGCGACACGAAGATCACGGTGAGATACCGGGTCGACGTCGGCTCTGCCGACTGACCGCAGGCCCGCTACACGATGAGGCGATATCGCCTCAGCACGAAGCCCAAGGCAACTACACAGGCTGCTTTGCGTGAGACGAGATGAAGCAAGCAGTACGTACAGATTCTGCACGACCTTCATCAAAGCAACTTTGTGGTTTCCTTTTTACGCTTTCTTTTTAGCTACTGGCCAGGCTTGCTATTAACAAAGCAATGTACAACTATAAGGTATTTCACGTTATGCTTAGTACATGTCTCCGGGAAATTGAATGCATGCGGCTGTCGCAACAAAAAGCCCGCTCCACGCCTTCCACTCTCCGTCACCACTGCTGTTGCCAGCTGCTGCTAGAAGGAAGACAAAAACAGCGTTCGCATAGCCTTCAGAGCCTCGTGCCGCATGTGGGCACTAGTAACACTGAAATGTTCGATAATTTGCATAAATGATGCCCAATACTTTCCTGTGGGTTTCTTGAAGAAAACATCAAACACACGTGACTAGTAATGCAAGGGTCAGCGCGTATAAAAGGACCTACGGTCTTCCTAACGAGACACAACTTCTTCAAACACCGAGCTGCTGCGAGATTTCAAATCAACCATGATCACTGTGAGTAACCATGAATCAGTTTCCCGCATGATATTGTAACTTCACCTTGTTTCCATGTGACTCATTATCCTGGTACTTTCAACATTCCCAAACCTGTCGCTTTACTTTTAGCCAAGTAACTCTTCTAGCAACGTTTAATGGAGCTATCGTTCTTACGATATTTTGTCTTCGTCAAATCAGCATTACCCCCATTGTCATAGTAAGGGTGTGCGGAAAGGCATGTGGCTTTACCACAGTCGACAATAATGGCGTTCCTTTCTTAAATGAGGAAGAAACATACGAACCTGTACTAAGGCACAGATGTTCCGGGCCAGCAATGGCTCTGGCAGCAAAACAACATATCTCGACCTAGGTAGCCACACCTGTGGTGGCCTACACCTTTTCAACATACGCGATAGGTTTTAGCAAAGGACGTTTTTTACGGCGCAGACCTTTACATGCTTCAAGGGCCGAGTACACTAAGCATATGATTCATGATTGCTCTCAGTCATTGGCCAACTGCCTTCCTTTATAATGTGCCTGACATACCTATCAGCTGCTATGTGCCTTTAAGAACGGTTCTAGCGTAAGACTTCTTTTTCTTTAGTGGCCAAGATCTGAAAAGTCTTCTAGCAGGCTTGTTATTCCAGAGTATTCAGTAGAGTATTCCACCTTTTCTTTAACGTGAACTTGGGCACTTCCTCCGGTGCACCCTTTAGACACCCAGTTTGTTCAATTAAATACTAAAATGAAACTGCGTCAAACTAAACTGTTCGTAACTGACAGGCTCCCATGCCACCTACTATACAGGTCCTGTGCCTCTTCGCCACTCTGCTGAGCAACGCCCTCGCGGTGTACGTCCCCACGTACGGCTTACCCTTGGCCGGCTACCCTGCCGCTGTGCCAGCTGTGACGACGGTGCACGCAGCCCCAATAACAGCAGTGCAAACTGTCCACCATGCTGTACCCATCACTCCGACGGTCCACAACGTGGCTACCCCGTACGGCTACCGCACCACCGGAGTCAGCTACAGCCACAGGGTCGACGCCCACCCGGTTCGTGTCCGTTACCTGCAGGGGCTTGCTCCTTACGGCCTCAACTACGGCTATGGGCTGGGCGCTCTCGGATACACCACTCTTCTGAAGAAATAAATCGTGAGTAGCCAGAGAGGACTGCGGCTCTACTGTACATCACCTACGTTGAATACATGTAGGGCCAGCGCCTTTACTACGTTATCAACAACGGCACGATTCATCGCGACGGATATGGACGAAACAACTTCAACTTCTTAAACTAAATGTTTATTTTTTCACTGCCCTAATTTAGTAGTGACCAGGCGAATGTACGGCACATGTTTGTCGCCATACACAAAAGCGCGACTGAAATATATATATAAAAAACAAAAGCAGCAACACCAATAAATTGGCAGTTGAAACGCAGCACCTCTTTTTTCTGTCAGTATCCATTTCCCTCCCTGTTTATTGCGTCGCGGTGAATAATACACCATTACCAATTCACGTAGTTTCTTTTTCACCTATAGAAAGCTGCATCCACATTTCTCAAGCCAAGGTCATTTGAACACTTGAGAAGGCTAGCGCCGCTTCAAGGGCTCAAGGGTTGAGGAGGCGCTAGAAGGCATAAATATAGTGCTTATAATAAACAGCTGCTTCCTCATTAGGGATATCTGGATTACTTCTCTCGTCCTGATACCGGAGGCTGTTTTTATTATCAGTAAAGTCTTTCGGTGCTTATATGTTGACCAACTTTTTATAAATTCATTCACCTAGGTCTGCTTAGGTCGTAGAGTGCGACGCCCAGATCTGATCGCTGGATGCATGACAACAGATGCCACAAACGACTACTTGAATTCATGCACACCACAGGCTTAACAGCCCACATATAATACACACCCAACGTGATGTCTTAATACAAGTCTTTACTGTCGTGTAATATAACTGGACTGTGCTTTTCTCTGACTGGGTCATGTGCTCACGGAAGTTATAATCATGCAAAAAGAGCGAGTGGATATAATGGCGTTGCTTTATTTTGTAATGAAGGTTTTGAAGATTCAAGTGCACTGAGCCTTGTTTACCTGATGGACTGACTTGTTTGGTCCTCACAAGTGTCATAATAGCGTGGAGCCAGAATATTCTTTCGCATGTTTCGCTTTACACTTGTGAGAGTATCTCTTCACAGTCCCACTCTCTGGAGCACCAGGCACAAGGATACAATCCATTTATGTCGTCACCGTTCCAGGATACCAAGACCAAGCAACGAAGCAGTGACAAGGCTGTCTTTGAGAATGACCGACAGGACACAACGCTAGTTCAACACACCGCTGCCCATGGGTGCGGCTTTTGTCATCGGATTATGAGCCTGAGAAGTGAAAATAAGAAAGTATGATAAATGTCTGCTAAGTTTTTGAATTATTTGACCTAATAAAAACTCGTGAACCCCTTACAGGGTAGTGCATGTTTTTTTTTATTTATTTCATATCATTTTAGGGGAGCGCTAACTATCTTGTGACAAAAGTCAGTAGCGCGCAATAATTATCTAACACCTCAAACAGTCTTTTCTCGTATACTTTTAGGCCGAACCAAATGTCAGCGCGCCGCAAAAGCCCTCTGTAACAAACTCAGATATACAGAATTAAGCCTTGTAATTAACTAACAGATCATTGCTAATATTATCACTCGGTATTATAGTCCTTCTATTGAATTCGACTTGAATGCGAAGTTTACTTTATTCCCAACAATCGACGTACCTCTCAGAAATTACAGCAACCCTCAACACAATCAAGCTTGCCTTGATGCCACCAATGTTGTATGAGGTGTCTGACAACTTAAGCGATGTAGACAAGTCTCCAGCAACAGCGTGTCTAGATTCGTCTGCCATCGAAGCGAAATTCACGTAAAATCGCACGGTTGGAGCGACGATTCCACTTACCAGCACCGATAGTGCGACCATAGGTAGGCGCCATATGCTTATACTAACCCATTCACCGATAATTTTGCAGTCAATGTACTCACTCACACTCACGTGCACGAACACTCGTCGGTACTCGCTAAAAGTCGTACGCTCACCCATT
Source organism: Dermacentor andersoni (assembly GCF_023375885.2). Taxonomy (NCBI): domain Eukaryota; kingdom Metazoa; phylum Arthropoda; class Arachnida; order Ixodida; family Ixodidae; genus Dermacentor; species Dermacentor andersoni. The sequence continues at coordinate 100,901,813 of NC_092816.1, forward strand.
CATGTAGTTACCAGCACTCACCTGCGTTAACAGTCGCTTCTTTTCACACTTGCCGACCCGCACTCACCCCCACACTCTCGTCAACTCAAGCCCGCCGGCACTCACTGCCATATGTGCTCATGTGGACTATAAAACCCTTACTCTTAAGTGGCACTTACCCTTCTATAAACTCGAGCACGCAAACTCCTTCCCGCTCTCAGGCCCGTAAAATGAGCGAGCAGCGGGTACGGGTCACTTTACTCGTTAGTTACAATGTGGACCTATACGTGAAAGGCAGCTTCGGCATCTGGCACGCTAAGTTAGCCCAGTGCAATAACGCAAATATGAAGCGTACTACAGGGCACGAAGTTAACCCTTCGCCTCAACGCCGACTTCCCCTCGAAGTGTTCGCCTTGCGCCATAAAACCCTACGTAAAAAAACTGGCTTCTCTCCTGTGTCGATGGTAGTTTGAAGCTGCCTTCAGGAAATTTAACACAAAGCTAATTCGAACGATTGGCACTGCTGCATGCGTCGTTTGCGTCTGCGAAGTAAACACTTTCCTCAATTTAATTAGCAAGGAAGATCAACGCACCATGCATTGGGGAGACTAGATGATCGTCTGATGTTAGTGCAGATGCTGTATTGAAGCCCGACCCGCTAATTATTCAGCCAGAAAGAAGTGACGGCACATTCGTCCTTTTCGTGAATCAATTACTTGTGCGTGCCCATTTCACTGTGTGTTTCTGTCAGCCAGCGGGAAAGAATTCACCACATCTTTACTTCTTCATTTTTTTCTGTGATCTTTCTCTTTCACTTGCATCAGCCTAATGTAAGGAACCAGACGTATTTCAGGGTAAAATTCCTGCTCTCACTCTTTTTATTGTGCTATCCAATTATTTCATGTTGTTCAGCAGAAGCAGTGTTTTGAAAGACATTTATGATCAGTTTTTTTACCTGAGGGAATTCGCTGAACACCTTTTCCAAATTTGTTTTCATACTCATTTTCATTTATATATGATAAAGCGCACTCACATCAATTTTTTTTACTTAAAAAGTCAGCCTCACGTGGGAAACAAGAAAAGCGTTTCATATCAAGAAACGCGCTGAGTACTACCTTAGGCACCCATCACTGGTGCTCTTTGACCAAGTATCTAATTTTTCGGACACTTTAGTTGCTTTTCCTTGAAAAATATTACCTATAAGACAGCGCTTGTATCGTGCTTCTTTTTTGTGCTCCTATTTGTTGTGAATGCTGAAATCACCAAGAAAATGAATATATACCAGGTTGACCAAATTTCGTTTAGTTATTGTATTTTTTCAGTGAATCAATATTTATTTTTGACGAAATCAAATACAAGATAGGTATAAGTACACATTCGGAGGTCCCGAAATAACAACTGTCGGGGGGACCTGCTAACAAGACATGAAAAGGGGATAGTAGGATCGTGGCAAACAGTGAGTCATGTCATATATTATACAATTTCTACATCATCATCGGAAATAAATGGTAAGAGAGAAAAAAAATATGTTAAAAATATCAGAAGTATATTCACACAGTTAAATTAAAAAGAATAAAAATAATTGAAGAAATCTTAAAAATAACATGCAATAGTTCAAACGAGGATAAATGGCACGTAAAGCTAACGACGAGGAGAAGTACCAATTATAGGCAAAATTCAGTAACTCGATAATTGAACAGTACATTGCGTAATGGTAAAGCGAACAAAATCTAATTAATTCTAGGTTCGTTAAATTATACTACGCGTCAGATAAAGTGCTCATGAAATGCTCCTTCGTTCTACGCTTGACTGATAGCAATGTAGATGTATTCATATCAGATGGTATTGAATTCCAAACAGAAATGCCTCTAAACGCGACGGTAAATTTCCCATAATTAGTTCTTGCTTTTGGAAGGAGAAGATAGAGTTGTGCTGAAAATCTTGTGTTGTTATGATTGATGAGGCTAGAGCGAGTAAAACCTGGAATATTAAACTCGGTATATATAAGACGAAACATAAGTAGTGACAGCTTATGATTGAATAACATGTGTAAAGGTAAAACATTTAGGGAACTGAATCTATGCCGTGGACATGTATGCGATTTGAATGCAATTAATTGTAATGCCTGCTTTTGCAATACTTCTAGCTGATGAAGATGTCTGGCATATGTATTACCCCAAATTCACACATTCATAATTCGTGACATCGCCTACACCTACCACTTTTGAAAAGGATTACTTTTGAAAAAAGGTTTACGCCAATATACCAAGATGGGAGACAAATTGCGAGATAATAATTCGCAAACTTTGCTAAGAAATACATTGGCAGTCTAGTTAACTTTGTACTTCAGTATATAAAACAGCGTTTTTTTTTACACACAGCAAATGGAACGACACGGTGTTTTCACTCGCAACTTTCATGGCCCAGGCATATCTCCAAAATGGTGTCATCGACAGAATTCTTTTCAAGTGGATATGTCTTTATGAAGATATCTACAGAGGTTCCACAGCTACCTTCATTCTACACAAGGAAAGCAGGAAGATACCTGTAAAGAAAGGGGTCAGACAGGGAGACACAATCTCTCCTATGCTATTCACTCGGTGTTTGGAAGAAGTATTCAAACTATTAAACTGGGAAGGCTTACGAGTAAGGAACGATGGTGTATATCTCAGCAACCTTCGGTTTGCCGATGACATTGTTTATTCAGCAGCAATGCAGGCGAGTTACAACATATGACTGAGGACCTTAACAGAGAGAGTGTAAGAGTGAAGTTAAAGATTAATATGCGGAAGACTAAGATAATTATGAATAGCCGGGCAAGGGAACAAGACTTCAAAATCGCCGGTCAGTCTCTAGAGTCTATAAAGGAGAAGGTTCACCTAGGTCAACTAATCACCGGGAACCCTGATCAGCAAAAGGAAATTCATGGAAAAATAAAAATGGGCTGGATCGCATACGGCAGACATTGTCAGCTCCTGACTGGAAGCTTACCATTATCATTGGAAAGAAAGGTGTACAATTAGTGCATTTTACCAGTGCTGACATATGGGGCAGAAACTTGAAGACTTACAGAGAAGCTTGAGAACAAGTAAAGGACCACGCAAAGAGCGGTGGAACGAAGATTGCTAGGCATAGCGTTAAGAGACAGAAAGGGGGTGGTTTGGATCAGGTACAAACGGGTATAGCCGATATTCTAATTGACATTAAGAGAAAAAAATGGAACTGGTAAGGTCATGCAATGCGCCGGTTAGATAACCGTTGGACCATTATGGTTACAGAATGGGTACCAAGAGAAGGGAAACACAATCGAGGATGGCAGAAGACTAGGTGGAGCGATGAATTTAGGAAATTTGCGGGCGATACTTGGAATCTGTTCCCTCAGGACAGGGGTAATTGGGGATCGCAGGGACAGGCCTTCGTCCTGCAGTGGACATAAAACAGGCTGATGATGATGATGTCTTTATATGTTTTACCGACTACAATTTGTGAGTTGCAATATGAGCCATATGCTAATTACTTTAAAGTGACATTAATGAACTTCGTTAATTAGTCAATCATGCATTTCGAATTCGCGCGCATATAATGTCTGCCTCCTCGCGAAAACCAGCTTGTGCTGGCTCCAACCAATTGTGCTGTCTCCAACAGACGATTTGTGAAAATTGCCCTAAGTTTTCACGTAAACACCTGGTATATCTCGGCGTAAACCCGCAAGAACAAAATTTAACTTTGTACGTTACTCAGTAGTGCTGATGTACATATGGTACCTGGGCGCTATAACGTAAAGCTATTCCAAACTTTTATATTCTAATTCTGCAATCAGCCCTCCGCGATTGGTCAAAACTTTTTTGGACCAACCCCACTTCACCTGTTTGCCACGCGACGTCACGAAAACCGCTATAGCTCCCCATCTGATATGACGTGCTCACACTGATTATGCATGATTTGACCGAACAAAAGAAAAATAGGTATTTCTGATGCGACACCATTTTTGCCATTTGCCCTCGTCTATTGGTATTAGAGTCCCTCAATTTTTCATCGTCTGAGACAGTCAGCGCAGGAACACGTACATAATTTACAAACGCTTTCCGTAGAGTGAAATCAACTTTTCACGTTGAGAATATACGCAAACCAGGCTTGTAGTAAAACAAGTCGCACGCGCAAGATATGACCTATTCCCGTAGACACTGTGCTCCCTTAACGAAAAGAGCTCTAAAAGGCTGAGAGCATGCGTCCCACTCCAGAGCTTGCCAAAGCTGCGGATGGGGCCCACTACGCAATGTGAAGTGAGCTATTGCTTCAAATCCAATGCTTTTTTATCCTCTCCTTTATTTTCTTTTTTTTTTTTTTTTTTTGCTGAGGCTGCCTAAGTCATTTGCCACCAGGAGGATAGCCCTATCATGACCACATGAATTAACGGAGATTCATAAAGCGAAAAATTAACCCCTTCCTCGTTCTTCAATAGTGCATTAAATAAAGGGTGCAGCTGCTGGTTGCCGAATAGCGCGCATAATTTCTGACCGTAAATTGATGCGAAGCAAGATGCCCTTCATAGGCAGCACAAGGGGTTTGCCCTTAAAGAATGGATATCTAGCCGTACAACAATGTTCTTTCACTGGTGAACCGCTATTACTAAAAGCACGCAAGTATTAACAAAAAGGTCTTAGTCTTATTCAACATTATTATTACCGGTGCTTGTATTTATGGCCACCCACCAACTACGCTTTTACTTTGTGCAGCCCCTGCTTGCTTCAACATACTCGTTAACATTCGCGCATGCACCAATTCTGTTAAAAGTAAGATCCTTATAATATTTTCTAGTAAAATGCACAAATCTAAAACCTGCCTCATGGGTCCGTTTTTCGGTACACGGAGCTGTGTTGCCCATTTAGCCGTTGTTTAAATAAAAAAATTTACTCCGTTCCTAATGTATAGTTCACGGCAAGTGTACTCCACCTGTACGCGACCACGCTTTGTAATAAAGCCAAAGCACTTTCTGTTGGGAATGCCCAGGATTGAACATATCATGCAGATTCAACAAATGTATGTCCAGTCACTATTAGTACCCGCCCGGAATTTTTGTGGTAGTTTTCTTACGTAAATATCAACGGCATTTTCCTAAAATATCCAATGGCTTAAAGCTCTGCCATGTTTTTTTTTTTTTTTTAGGGGTGGGTGGGGGTGGGGGAGGGGACGAGAGGATTGCTCTCCTTTGTTACCTTATTAGACAATGTCTTTCTTTATTTTACAGAATAAGGCACCTGTCAACGATGAGCGAAGCCGAAGGACGAGTCGTCAAAACGACCACTACCAAAGGAGGAGGAAACACTGGAGTCTGTATTTTGCTTTCTTCTACGGCGACTTTTTCACAAAATAAAGCAATCAGCAACGTCAACAGTTAGTAACACATCGCAGTTGACTCCGTTCTTTACGGTGTTTTTTTTTTTTTTTTTTGTCAACAAATTTGGAATTACAGCAGGTCTTGTTTCTTTGTTATATGCTGAATATTAAAGGCACTATAGCATTGCTGCCCAGGCCTTAATCAATATTTACTATCGGCTCGAGGCAGCAAGTCATACACAGGTGTCACATGCAAACCATACGGTAATAAACACACTTCTACATTAGAAATATAGGAAATACCCCAGACGGGTAGAAAAGTGACGAGTATTTGTACGCGATGAATGTGGCGAAACAATACCAAACGCCCACCACCCTGTGAAATTGTTGCAGCACGCACAGGGTGGCTTTTGCTAAGGGAATAAAGAGGCGATGCCTAAACGTTCCGAAACGTGCGTTGAAATATTAACAGCAGTCGCAGCACCACAAGCACCCAAAGTAAACAGCGTAGCTTAGCCGAGGAGTAGACATGGAAAACTCAAGGTAACCTTGGCAGAGCGCGGAGTTGGTATTCCTTTTATTTATTGCTGTGCATTACATGGAGCCTCCCACAAGAAATTACTGCAGTGAACTGACGCTAGTGCATGCGAAAGCTGGAACTATGGCGGTTGAGCCTGCACGTGAGTGATGGGCATTATTGGATTGGATTGGATTTCCTACTTTGATGGCGCGTACCCACTGCGGGGAATTGGCCAAGAGTGATGGGCGGTGCGTGCATTTGCTTCTTCTTCGTCCTTGTGACTTCTAAGTTCTTGGTGACTTTGCAAATGCACCAATTTCAACAATATTTTGCGTTATAAATGCATAATTTGCCATGAATATTCACGTGCGCAGATACTAAGTGTCTTGCTGTGTTTCGGAAGCTATTATTGCTTGGAAATTAAGAAAATAAAGCGTAATAAGTAATGTCACAAGAATGTCTGAAGCCACAAGCATGAAGATAGACAAATTCATGTACTAAGCATCATTCCCGTAATACCTGAACAATCGCAGCGCCGAAGTTCTCTGTGGCGACATTTGTAAATAAAGAAAGGCTATTGAGAATTGAATTTAATGAAAAAACTTTTAATAAGAACACTTTCTGGAGGGTACAGTGTTTCCTTCCGCATAGTTTACTGCTGGGTATTTATGAGAAATGCTGTATTTGGTGTGAAAGTGTCATTCCGTGCTTTGTTGATAGTAAACCTAGCTGGCCGCACCAACAATGTAGTCTCAGAAGTCAATCTTCGCAATGAATTCAGGTGCTTACCATTCTAATTTGGTAACGACGTAACTATACTAGTTTATCGGCCTTATAAGCTGGGAAACATTCGCTTACTAAATGAATTAACAGGCGCGGGGTAAACGCGCTCAAGTAAACGTGAACACATCACACTCGATGGGCGCGGACACTCGCTGCCAAAACGCTGTAGCGAGCGGCAAAAAAGCTGCAAGCCAAGTGACCTCCGTGCGGTCTATCGCTTCAACGCAAGAGCGGCGAGAACACAGCGCGCACAAAGGTATGAGCTGTCTGCAGATCCATTTCAAGATACGGCGGGCGCGAATTCACGCGGCCGTGCAAAGTATGCACTCGTTGACAGAGTCGAAGCCACCCCCTCTCCCTTCCGCGCTGCTTCCCCGCTTTCCTCCATGTATGGCGCAGGATGATTGAGCTGCGATCGTCAGTATCCCTTGCGCCGGATCGCGAAATACGCAACTGCTTCCGGAGGACAACGCAGCCCCCCCCCCCCCTCCCTGTCATCCCTGCCATCTCCCCGCGGCCTTTCGCTCGACGGCACGGAAGACTCTCCGCTTTCTTCGCGCGCGCCAGCTTGAGCCGCGATCGTCGCCTTCTCTCGGATGCTTTAACTCGCACATGCAGCAAATGACGCGCGGCAAGGGTGCTATCGCCCTTAGGCTTTATACGGAACATCACGGCGATGGTAACGGCAAGAAATGCGCCCGAAATGTCCATAAGTTGCTATCGCAATAAAAGAGCACACTAGCCATTAGGCCGCATTCACACTAGCGGAAAAACGCGCGCCGCGGAATCTGCCTCGCGGTAGCTTTTGCGTGCCGCGGGAGGTAACCGTCCTGCGACGATTTTTGGTGGCTTTCCGCCGCGTCAAGGGAGCCGCGAACGCGGGAGACCAATGAGAACGAACCCTTCAGTGATGCGCGCGCGGGATCATGCAGACCCGCCCGAAGGCACGTATCGTATGTATCGTACTCGTATCTGGTATCAGCCGTATCGCTCGTTTCGTGCTATCCTCTGCCCCTTCAGCTCTCGCTCGCGCTTGTTGTGGTTTACTTGGTTGGTCTCGTTCGCGCTGGTTTTGATTGTCATGGTTTGCGATTGTTCTTTACAATGATGAGTCCATGCCGAGACGTCACGATGGAATGGTTTTTGGAGAGAATGCGCCCTATTCGTTTCTGTAAGACCCCCCAAGGATGCGGAGGCGACACCCATTACCTCAGTTTCCTTGTCAGAGCACCCCATCATAATTATGATCAGTGGCAACGACGGCGCCATCTTCGTGGGACATAGCTCGCGTCGGGAATGAAGTACGAAGAACGTAAACCCAGCCCCGATCTGTGAACAAACGAAGGAAAAAGCACACGACATCTCGCACCTACACGCAGATTAATAGAAGGGATGCAAAGTTTCCATGTTGTCACGTGGCTGTCGCAGCGGCTCGCCGCCAGTTGGTGCGACCACTCTGCCGCAGCTGCGTCTTAACGCTGGTGGCGCGGCGGGCGCGTTCGCCCACTAGTGGGGATGGGTGTTCACACGTGACTGAATATATTTCCTTTATTTTTTATTTCATAAAAATAAAGGCATTCCTTGCGGTGCATAGATCATCGGTGACGTTCGGCCACTGAACGTTGCAAGAATATCCCATTGTACACAGGAAGCTTCTGTGGCGGCCAGAATGACCGGTTTTCCTCTCCGTAATTCTTTTATCTTTACATAGACCGAACGCGCCAGTTTTACTCCCAGCGCTTATTTTGTATGCAAAATGAGGCTCTTTACGACACACATTTCTTACTATAGCGCCACTTCATTTGGTTACGACGCTGAAGGTCGCCGATTTTACGATAACCCGTACCCCGCAAGTATCTGGCGGTTCAGCTAAACAGCGAAAATGAAACTGGTATAGCTTTCATCCCATCGAGCCAATGTGACTTCTTGCACTGTTCCATTCCGCGGTTGTATCAGCACTGGTGAAAGCCATTCACGAGCAAATACAGACACAGTACTTAAGAACACGTAAACACCTGATAAATGTAATAAAACGACCACGGATCAGCAGACTTGGGGCAAAAAAATAAAGAGAGGCCGATGTTTCTGCGCAGTTTCTGCGCCGGAAATCTCTGCTCCGCCATCTGTGTGTGGCTGTAGCGTTTAGTTTAGAAATACTACAAGACTGCGAGTGAACGCGTGTGTGCCTGCAACATACAAAACGCATTCTGAAAAAAAATTTTCCTACATCGTCGTTCGAGCCAGACATGGGACGGCCAGCACTTAAGCCCGAGACAGATGGATTGATCACGTGGTATCGCTACCACAGCATCATTCTACGCCGCCCTCCTACGTGACGGGGGCGTTGCACCACAAGCGGCGCTTCACAGTGCCACTTGCGCAATGAGAGGAACTTAACGAACAATTAGACTCGGTTCCCACGATTTACGTAGCGATTTTGAGATATACGAACACAGAATTAGACTTTTATGACGATGCCCTTCAATTTTTCTATTCAGCTTGTGCTGTGTAGTTGGTGCTTATGTATAGTTATTTGATTTAATTACTTTATTGTTGGATCAATTGATTTGATCTTTTAAGTAATATTTACATAAAATGGTAGTGATGTGGGCTATGGCAACTGGGTTTCGTTAAATAGATTATGCAACAAAGCATAACAGCTACACTGGTGCTTCAAGAAAGCCCTTGAATGCAAGGACTGATAATTGCGTGCCGAAAATTGCCGGGCCAAATTATTTTCAGTGTGTGAAAAACTGCAAGAGTTTTTTCAGGTTAAAAGGCGGTTCAATGCTAAGAAAAAATTCCGGGGGAATAGGTATATTTTCATGATATGCAGAAGGGGAATACCTTTTTTTTCTTTCTGCTTCTATTGCAGGGCATTGAATACGAACATGGAGGTCTGTGAGATTATTGCTGCACTTACTACAAATCAGAGCATCCCCCAACCCCCAATACAAAGGTAAGAGTGAGTACCGTAAGTGTGTCCTATTCTTAATGGGCAAACAAGTACATCTTTGTACCGTGCTGTTTTCTCACTTATCCAGCTCCTCAGTTTTGGTTTTATCATGTGTAGCTTATTCAATGCTTAGGCATCCCACTCTCCTTGTCAATTATTCCACAGTTTACGGCGTAGAAAATACTTTAGGTCTGTGACACGGACGAGACTTCTCAAGGGACCAAACCCTTGAGGCCACCAACCCGGAGGTCGATGGCCCCTTGTTCTGGGACGGCAGAGCAGCGCTAACCGCAGCCGCCGATGGGGCAGATGGCGCCACTGCCGGCTCCGTCTAAGTGGGCCGGATATCCGTTGTGGCGCTACCTCCTGACGCGCCATATCGGCAAAGCTGTCCTGTGGCAGGTACAATACTCGCCTGCGTGCTTCTCTGAATGAAATGCTTTCCTTCACTTTGATTGTCACAATTTATTTTTATTTTTTCCATGAAGGGCAGGCCTGCGAGTATGCGGCATGCGCCCCATCACGATTCGCACAGCGGAGAGAGCTTTCGCAGATTTCAGACGAGTGTTCGTGAGCACAGCATTTTGCACACGTTTGGCGGCCTAGGCAATTTCGTGAACTGTGACCGAATCGCTGGCATTTAAAGCACCTTAGAGGGTTCTGGACGTGTGGTAAAACCAGGACCTTTGCATAGCCTGCCTCGATTGTCTCGGGCAGCACACTTGAACCGAAGGTGATAATATGGTGCTGTGTCTGTATTTCTTTCCCGTCGCACTTCATATTAATTCGTTTCACATTGATCCCATCTTGCTCTTTCCAGCCTTCGAAATGCTCGGCCTCTGTCAGCTCCATCAGGTCATCAACAGAAATAACGGCGCGGATGGTGTTCATAGTTCGATGTGGTGTCACGGCAACTGGAATGTCGCCAAAAGAGACAAGGTTCTGTAGCTTTTCATAGTGTTTTTTATTGTGCAGTTCCAAAAGAAGGTCACCACTAGCTAGCTTCGTAGCTTTGTAACCTGGGCTTGTGGCGTCACCTTGACATCACTGTGGCATTTCGCAGGAAGGAAAAGTTACATCACTCTCGCGTTCTTTTCTGGTTTTTCAGAGTGCACCACATGGTACTTGGGAAACTTTTCTCCGTGGTGGCCAAAAATTTGAGGTACTTCGGTGCGCCCTCGTTTGTGAAGGCGTTCTTGGAGTCTCCGAAAGGAATAGTCCATAAAGAGTGTTTAGTGTCCGCCAGCAACGCAAGCCATCCACGATAGAGCCCAACAAGGTGACGCCACAAAATGAGTAAAGCACGTCCTGCAAGCGCCAGCTGTACGTTACTGCTATAAACAAACATGGTGTACCCAAAGTTGGCTACCCACAAAAGGTTAACCCTTGTCGCCCAGAAATTTGGAAGTCAGAAGAAGTGATAAGAAGACAGGAAAGAAGAAAGAGTGAGAGAGAAAGCAAAAAGATTGAAGGTGGAGACAGGAAAAGGCGACTGCCGATTTCCTCCAGGTGGGTCCGTCTGGAGGTGCCGTCTATATGAAGCAGGGGCCGAAGAAATGTGTTGCTTCCTCCGTGGGGCCTTAAAGGTCCATACACCCGGCACTGGCGTAACCCCCCGAATCGCCCTTTTCCCAGACACGGCTAAGCCGCGCATGGCTACGCGCAGGAGTGTCCAACCCTTGTGTGCTCGGGTACGTGATGTCACAACACGCGAAACACCGGCTGACGCAGACACCCCTGCGAGCGGGTATTTCTTAAATTTAATATATATATATATATATATATATATATATATATATATATATATATATATATATATATATATATATATATATATATATATATATATATATATATATATATATATATATATATATATATATAGGACATCAGATAGAGTGGTTGGGTGGACCTGCTTCTGCAGAATCCACTTCGTTTATATAGGCTGTCCCAAACAACCTCACCCAAGATTTCAAAATTTGCCGAAGCACTCCAGGCGGACGGGAATATGCAATTTGTTGGCTATAGTACAGAGAAAATGGGGCTGTATTTTGTATCATGATGATTCTCATAAATGAGTGAGTGACAAAACTTCATTTCGAATCAGAACGATTCGCGTCCGGCGAGTTAGTGGGCTGGGGCACCCACCAAGGTTACGGCCAAGAGTTCTTGCCTCTTGGCGGCTTCCTTCGCTCGCTGTACTGCCCAGAGTTGGTCTTTCATGTTCGTGCTGAGCAGCGCGGCTTGCCATTGCGCGTATGAATAGTCAAAATTATTTATCAACGTCACAGGTATTACCTTATGGCAAGCCTTCCCTTGAGAAGCTAGTAGAACATACTAGAAAATATCTTATTGAGCAATTTTTATACTTTCTAGTTGTTACCTAAACATATTTTTCTGCTTCTCGAGAAAATCCACCTACACACGATCAAATAAAATTCCGCTACCTTTTCTCTTGCGTGCCTCGATTGCAGCGCTCTCAATCGTGGTGTGTATGAACGAACAGCATATTTAACCTTGTGCGCTGCCTATAAAATATTGTCAGGGCGGCGACGCGGGCGTTGGCCATGCGGTTTACGCGACTCATGACCCTCCTTGGTGGTGCTTCACGATTGATAGGGATAAGCAGACCGTGCAACCCCACCAGGCTAAATCCGCGGCTAATACGCGGAGGGTCACGATTATTGGACATGGACTGCGCATGCCGTGATGTATTAGCATGCATAATGTAGCACAACATGTATAAATACCCATGTAGGTTTCTTAGCAAGGCTATTGATATATTGCATCTGTCGCTGAAAGTGTGTCGACAGCGCGGCCGCACACGGCCCGCTACGGCGACAAGAAGGCAGATGTCACCAAGCATACGGCGAGCACTGACCAGGCGATTGAAGAGATAGCGCCCCCCGAACGAAAGTTCAAGGTGAGAGGATGCTGGGCCCCCTCGTGTGGGAACGAACGATGCAAGCTCTTGAGCAAGGAACTCGAACGTTTCCAGTTTTAGCCTTCCTTATCACGTGTATACAGCATATATTTAGACGAAACGCTCGGAAAGCTGCCTAGGCCCTCTCAAAATATACCTGTTTTCTTGCGCTGACCGAAAAAACGACGCACGAGGGTGAGGGAGCAATGCACAACGCATGTGTACCTTGTGAGACAAACTCAAAGTCTCGAGTTCCTATTCGTTAATGAAAGCGAGGGAGACCTCTGTTAACAAGAATGATTTATGTAGATGCTTTAAAGTAAACATAAATAGAATGAGGATGCGAGAACATAAGTATCTTCCCCTTCCCCACAAACTCATGCGACTCAAAAAAAAAAAACAAGAAAATGTGGACGAAGCGCAGCTTGCCAGCATCACGAGTACTGAGTATAAAAAGGAACCGAGCCTCCGAGTTCAGGCATCACTTCGAGCTCTTAACAGCAACGTAGGAACGAATCCACCATGAACGCCGTAAGTACCTTGTGGTTACATTATTTACTGTCAGCTTGAAAACTAAACATGAGAACCTTAAGGTTCTCAGTAGCCTCCTCATTCCAGGTTACGCCTTATCACTGTGTTGAAATTCTCATTCTGTACTACTCCCTTGGCTTGAAAAAGATGTGCGCAGTAGAATCACCTATCAATACGAAACTGCGTTATTAATATATTTCATCTCGGCTGACACCAGGCTCAACACAGTAGTATTGCCGTCCCCTGTAGCTCGCAAGCTCACTAGTGGGCTCTTCAAACCTACTAGCGTACTACTTTATCTCCCCCTGACGAATTCCCATAACCTAGTAGAAGAGGATGGTAGAGGAGGTAGAGATTAGTACTCAGCGAGAGATTACCATACACAATAGAGACAAGAGATAACTGCTAAACCATTCATACCTACAGACTCCTTATATATGTCTGCTATAAGTCGACCAGCTTTCGTGTGATGACAAAAAAGCTGGCTCTCTTCGAACCCACTAGCGTACTACTTCATCTCCCCCTGATGAAGTCCCCTAACCTAGTGAACTTCCAGCCCACAGACACATTTGGAAGCACTGGAAACAGTGCTCAGTGCCAAAGTATTGCGGCTTTCCCGTATAGTCACTAACTGCAGCTGTTGACCGCCGGAAGAACTATATTGGACAAATTGCGCACATGGCTCATTTATTTTTCATACCTCGTTAGAGGCGATATATCTGGAAACTACAACCGTTTTTAGGCAGACTGTTTTTTATAATGTGCCTTGAGTACGGCACCACTGCTCACTTTCATGTTTACTCTTTGCTTCTACTCGTCGTATTGATAAGAAACATTGCAAAGAGCACACATACAAAGGGACGGCAAACGCCAGCGCTTACTTTCAAACAAGTGATTATTTGTTTTATCCTGTTCCTGATCATTGAAACGCATAACTTCCTCTTGAAGCAGCCGCATCTATCTGTGAACGCCTGTCCCGTAAACATGTTTTTCTTGCGAATTAAACTGGAAGTGATTGCCAGCGCCCGTACGCGTTGCATCACCATTTGTCCGTTCTCTCAGCTGTTAGCTCGCTAGCTCTCATTATGATTAAACCACAATCTGATTATGAGGCACGTCTTAGTGGGGGAACTCCGGAAATTTGGACCACCTGAGGTTCTTCAACGTGCGCCTTAATCTAAGTACACGGGTGTTTTCGTATTTCGCCCCCATTGAGATGCGGAAGCCGTGGCCCGGATTCGATTCCGCGACTCCGTGCTTAGCAGTCCTACACAATAGGCACTAAGCAACCGCGGCGGGTAGAACGCCAACAGTGGAAAGGTGCGTAATAAGCAGTGATTAAGTAGTGAGACACAATTTCCCGCAGGTCCTGTGCCTGTTCGCCGCTCTGCTGGGCAGTGCCCTAGCCGGGCACGTCCCCACGTACGGCGTGCCGGTGGGCGCTGGATACCCCTACGTTCCTGCGGTCACGACGACGGTGCACGGTACCCCCGTAGCAGCCGTGCAAGGTGCTGTCCACAGTGTGGTGCCGGTCACTCCCACTGTCCACAACGTCGCCACCCCGTTCGGTTACCGCACCACCGGCGTCAGCTACAGCCACAGAGTCGACGCACACCCGTTGAAACTGCGCTACGTGTACGGAGTCGCGCCGTACGGCGTCGGCTACGGCTATGGCCTGAGCCCCTACGGCTATGGCCTGAGCCCCTACGGCTACGCTCCTGTCCTGAAGAAGTGGTAAGAACCGCTAACTTAGGTTCACTGAGCCCTCCTTTTGCCTTCATTATTCTGAGTACATATCCCGTCACCACAATGACAATTATAATAAATTGGTATAACGCAAACTATAAAAACTGTAAAAAGCTGAAATCATTAGGAACTCAAGGCGCCTATCATGGCAGAAATCTGAAACATTTAGTTCTATTGCAGTGATTGTTCTATACTAGGCCGTGTTATATTTATTGTTGTAGGTCACTCAATGTTTAGTTATCTCTCGGATTATTTAAATAGATTATTCGGGTACATAAAGGAACAAATTAACTGATCTTACACTTTTATGTGCGTACAAAGCCAAAAACAGCAACTTAGCCCGTGGCGCTGATGATTAAAAGCTAATGAGCATTTTTCGCTACAAAATATTTTCGACATTTCCCGGTTCTTCTCGTAATGGCTGGCTTTACGAAATGAGGCAAACTTATTTCATCCTACGTAAAGCCACGGTAACCAGAAAGCTTGACAATCTTACTTTTCTTTCTTTTTGCAACATAGCAATGTTATTTATCACTGTGAACAACTCCTGCTCATTGTATGCATCGTCTTTATTCCATGCAGAAGAAAGTCTAGCCGACGCAAGAGCAACAAGGACCCCTTCCGGAATGGCAGACAGAACTCAACGTCAAAAAAAAAATACTTTCGTTCCTGTTGTGATTGTTACATGGCCCCTAAATGGCGAAAAATAAAAACATAAAAACAAAGTCCACTCATCTTGATTATTATTATATTAATTTTTTATGTTACAACCTTTAGCCTCCCTCTGCGTTGTGTGTATGAACAGTTATGTATCTCGTCTTTCTTCGATTCAATACTGATATTATTGAACTGGCAGGGCCTGCTTTCCAGAAGAGGTAAACTAATATTCACTCTAAATGACAGACCATTCTGTTATCTCATCAAGAGACCCGTTACACTCTACATTGTTATAGTACCTTGGGCACCATAAGAAAAACTCGGGTCAAGAAATTTTCTTGCATTCAACTCATCCTGGCCCTAGCCGAAAGCATGTTTGCAGAGCCTAAAATTGTTCCGATCATCGCTGCAATGCATCCTGCATATGTCGCGAAAGTGAGGCATTTATATAAAGCACATTCACATTATGATTTTACATCCACATGGAGTGGATTCATTACCACAAGAAATTCGGACAAGTGCTACTTCTCCCGGCGTACCACGACAAATATAAGTGGATGGATGGTGGGATTAAAGTGCGAGAATAAAGAGCAAAGAAGGACCTTATAAACAAGAGAAGCATAAAATCAAGCGCAGACATGTACAAACTTATGGATACTGCTCTCACGTTGGGTGTATGCTTGCATGAAGCGTTTTAATATGCTGTAGTAGGAACACTCACTCCCTACATCACAAACTGGCCTCCATTGCAACATGCTTCAGCATTCAGTCGGGCTCACTGAACTTAGTACAGCGAAGCCACTTGGCACTGCGCTTAAGAAATATTCCATCGTGATTCTTACCTTCAGTATCTGCTAGAAAACTTCCCCTGAACTTCAGCGGTTACATTAGTTAGCCGTGCGAAGTACTAAATACGTTATGCGGATGCAACGCCATCGTTGAAATATATGTTAATTGAAGCTTACGAGATGCAGTTAAATAAGTCGTAAAAGGCAAAATGTGTTGGGTACAGTTGTCTGCATTGTACTGTTCTATGCAAGGTGTAATCTCACGCAATGTTTCTTTGGGCACTACACCGCTCACAAACTGTGACAAGACACAAGCAACGAATCACGCAAATGCACACTGTGGGATTTGGATAACTATATTGATGTTGGCAAAGTGGTCTAACTTCGTGACGTAATTTTTGCGGCAAGAAAAGCATAAGCACGAAGGCTTTAGAGAAAAAAGGACTAACACAGGTGCTCGAGTTTGTCCTTCTTTCGCTAAAGCCTTCGTGCTTGTTCTTTTATTTACGCACTTCACTGCTTCCCGCTGAAAAAATATCAAGACACTGTGGGACGTTGACGCAGTGATGCCACGAGGACTACGGCGATGTTTGATGTTTGGTGAAAGAATAATGGTGAAGCGAGATGTATGCAGAGAGTATTGTGACGTGACATACAATGGCGTAAGGTTAACTTTTATTCGCCCACTTCAGTCTTTCTTCTTGGCCAAATGGAAGCTGGCGGGCGCACCCATGCCTTTGCGAGCATGTGCCCTCACAGAGGCCAAGCGACGTGCCACATGCCCTTATTGTCTCAACGAGAGCCATCTAATTGACATGTGGAGTACACACACTACGAACGTTGTGTATCGGTTCCTTGCGAGAACAATATTTCGCTGCGATAGCATTTTCAAGCTATGGCCCCCCATTTCGGGGGGGTATCTTTTCATTCTAACCGCTGTCGACTTGCTGCGAGCGCTCTCCACGGGAGCATGTCGGACTGATAAAAGCGAGAACGCACGTTCCTATAGATCCCAATGAAAATTAGAGTTTCACGCCTCAAGAAGATGCCTATGCAATCGCGCCGCAGTTCTTTCGAAGTGTGATATGCTGCACCCCTATACTATCATGTCAGTGGGACAGAACTGGCGGCGGATGGGAAGCTACGGCCAGTGAAGCTTTCTTGTGGCGTCCGAAGGTGTAGACGCTGTGGTCTGTGGTAGCTTTGTGTCGTTGGGGCGTAAGGGTATATTTATCCGATTAGCATTCTTAGCCTACTTCCCCTGCTTCATATGATACATAAAGGTGTGTTCAGCACAACGGTTTCTCGCCACATTGGTTGAATGCTAATCGCATTAACCTCCACTGTCATCGTGAGATGTGTTCAAGGTGGGTCCTGCCGGAATTTCACAGCGCAGCTGTTTTCGTTCCCCGGTAAAGGCCCGTGTACGACGGCGTTGTTGATATCAAATGCAAATGTTTTTATATCGTTCTGGCAAAATAGAAACAAACACACGAGAAAAAAAGAAAAACTTGTGAACAATAGAAAACGCATGCGATTTTTAAGCAGTGCATTACAAATGTAAAATTGTGCACTGTTGTATACTGTAATATGCGATTACATATGATTCAGACGTGTTGGCAAGAAGCACCAATTTGTTAAGTGTCTACTACATAGTTAAATGATTGTATTACGCTCTATGTGATTAAAACGATAACGTGTAGAGAACCCCGAAGAAAAATAAAGAAAAGTGAGTTGCAACGAGTACGTTAAAAATGTTGTGATTGTATAAAAATGCATACCAGAATAATACGAGAAGCGGGCACGTAACGCACAGAACCAGCCATTTCAAAGAGCGACTTTGACACAAGAGAAGCATGCGTGTGATCGTGGTCTTCCGGTTAGAGC
This sequence comes from Dermacentor andersoni, assembly GCF_023375885.2. Lineage (NCBI taxonomy): Eukaryota > Metazoa > Arthropoda > Arachnida > Ixodida > Ixodidae > Dermacentor > Dermacentor andersoni. The sequence goes on from NC_092816.1 coordinate 100,919,920, forward strand.
ATTCGGCTGCTCTGATGGAATACAGCGTTCCAATAGCACCATTGGTCTCGCATGTATCTATAGCCTTCGCAGACTTCACACGCTTTGGATGTATTTAACTGAATGCTCTAGTTGCGTGGAGCTTAGGCGATTGTCTCAGAGAACTTGCAGAAAAATTGCAAAAGATATTCCAGAAATGTCACTTTGTTACACAATTGCGCGAGGTCGCCCTTGACACACGCGCACGTCATTGCCGAGACGTCACAAACTGCGTACTGTCAGGATTGGGGGCTCAGTCCCATCGCTCGAGATCCGTTGCCAAGATTGGAGTCCGGCATGAATTCGAAGGTAGCTGGCCCATGCCGTCGTCCAACTTAAACACGCTGAGGACGTTGATGAAGGGAAGAACTGCTTCTCATCGAGAACGAGGAAAATGGGTTTATTTACAGAAAATTAAATCAGTCTAACATGACTGCTTAAGAAAAAGAGTGTCAGTCCAACATGACTGCTCAACAGAAAGTGTGTCAGTCCAACCTGACTGCACGAGAGAAGTGTGTCGAGCCTCCGCCCAACAGCCGTTTTTAAACGCTCGGTCCTTCGGCGATACAAGGCAGCGAATGTTCGTTTCGTCATCGCCAAAACTAGCCGCCTCCTGCGACAAGGTGACGCACACACACGCGCAAACACACAGGTGCGAAGGAGTGAAGCCGACGACAGAGGCGAGTCGTTCCGGGAAGCTCGGAGACATCCTGAGTAGCTCGTTGTCCCGCCGCGGCTTGCTCATGCGTAGCGAAATCAGGTTCGCGCCGGGAACCTCGGGTACAATAGTTCGTCAGTCGAACCCGTTTCGTCACAACGGAGATGGGGCTCGTGGATGGGGGCGGTTTTCAGCACAAAGCCCGCTTCTTCGAACGCAGTCTTGCTGCAGCGACGGAGAGTGGGGGATGCGCGCCTTGTCCCCCAGTCGTAATTGGGTGGCAATTTTTCCTTGCAGCTCGCCATTCTTAACAGCGCCTCCTTGGCCCGAAAAATCTCGACTGTCTAGCGCTGACAACCGCTAGGCAGGAAGAGAACGGCAGGTGGTCAGGGGGGGATTGATGTCTTGGCTCGCAGCGACCACTTGTGTATTGATGTCACCGCCCCAAAACATCCAACAAGGACAGGCAACTGCAAAATAAACCCCACAACACGGCTCTGCGCCGAGATGACGTGCATTGGCTCTCACTTTAGACTCGCTAGGCTTCAAAAAAAAAAAAAAAACAGAAGTGCAGAAACAAAAAAAATGCTGCACTTCGCTATGTCAATTTCTGAAGCAAATTCCTGTTGACGAATTCAGCAATCATGGAGGGAATCCTGCTAAATGAGAGGGGATCTTCTTCGCTTAATAAAATTAGCACTAGTAATCCTAAAATTTAGGCGGGACCCTCAAACGCAGAATTCAAATTAGCCTGCTCAAACCATCCGCATTGCTATGCAACTTTCCCTTCTTATATCTAACGGAGAAGTTGTACTCTTGGAGAGTGAGGCTCCATCGGAGCAAGTGGCCATTCTTGTGTGACATTTGATTGAGCCACGTCAAAGGACAGTGGTCGGTCTCGAAGATGAACTTCGCTCCGTACAAGTAACACGACAACTTCTGTGCGGCCCAAACTAAACAAGCACATTCCTTCTCTGAAGCGCTGTAGGCTTCCTCTCTTACACTTAGTTTACGGCTGGCATAGAGGATAGGATGCTCCTCGTTATCGTCGCCTACCTGACTAAGTACCACGCCCATACCTCTGTCGCTTGCGTCGCATTGAACTATGAATTCCTTTGTGTAGTCTGGCGCGCGAAGCACAGGGCCAGAAACCAATAGCGTTTTCAAACTTTGGAAAGCGTTCTCTTTGTCCTTATCCCAGTGTACGTTACTCGGTGCTCCCTTTCGGAGGGCGTCTGTTAATGGACTTGCCATTTGCGAGTAATTCGGAATGTACCGTTGATAGTACCCCACAAGTCCCAAAAATGAACGAAGGTCCGTTTTCGTGCGCGGCTGAGAAAATCCTCCAATCGTAGCTATTTTCAGCTCCGCCGGCCGTCTCATGCCCTGACCGACAACATGGCCCAGATAAGTAACCTGCGAACAACCAAACCTACACTTTTCCGCTTTCATCGTCAAGCCGGCTTCCCTCAACCGTGAGAACACCTGTTTGAGGTGCGATACGTGTTGTTCCCAGCTGTCCGAAAAAATTGCCACATCATCAAGATAGGGCAAGGCGAACTCCTACAAGTCTTTTAGGACAATATCCATTAACTTAGAGAAGCTAAACGGCGCGTTCTTCAGCCCGAAGCTGAGTGCGAGAGGGCGAAAAGTGCCTACAGGCGAGATGAATGCGGCATAGCGGCTGGCACTTTCTGAAAGGGGAACTTGCCAGTACCCCCGCACGAGATCTATAGTTGAAATGTATTTAGCAGCGCTAACTCTTTCAATTCGTTCCTCAATGTTGGGTATCGGGTACAGCTGATCCCTAGTGATGGCATTTAACTTCCTGTAGTCAACACACGGACGAGGGTCCTTGTTAGGGGTTTCTACCAGTATTAGCGGTGACGTGTAGTCACTCTCAGCGGGCTCAATAACTCCCAACTCTAGCATGCGCTGTATCTCTGCCTCCATAATCTCTCTCTGTCTTGGAGACACCCTGTAAGGCTTTGATCTTACTGGTTCGGTTGATGTCAGCTCAATTTCATGCGTTATCAGTTCGGTTCTACCCGGCCGATCGCTGAATCTGTCGAGATATTACCCTAACACCTCTTTTAGCTCATCTAGCTGCTCGGGTCTTAGAGCGTGCGAGCTTACCGAGTGCTCGACTACTTCTTCTAGACCGATTTCAGAGTTGGAGGTCGCCCTATACTCCTTAAACTTGGTACCAATGCCATCCGGCTCTTTGATGGTATAGTTAACGACTCCGCTCCGCTCTACATACGGCTTCATCAAATTACAGTGATATATCCTCACTTCCTTCCTGCGACCGGGTATTCTCAAAGCATAGTTAGTGTCTGACAGTTTGTGCAACACTTTAACGTGCCCGTCCCAGTGAACTTCAAGCTTGTTCTTTCTTGAAGGTTTGAGGATCATTACCTGGTCTCTGGCGTTAAACGTACGAAGCCTCGCATTCTTGTCGTAATAGAATTTGGCGTTCTTTTGAGCTACTCCCATGTTCTTTCCGACTAGTTCTTGGGTTGCGCTTAGCCGTTCCAGTAAATTTAGCACGTATTCAACCACTGTTGGACTCTCACCTCTTTCCTCCCACATCTCTCTTAACATTCTCAGTGGAGAACGGAGTGTCCTCCCATACACTAGTTCTGCTGGTGAGAACCCTGTCGCTTCATGTGGAACCGGTCGCAAAGCAAACAAAGTTGCCGGCAGACAGTTCTCCCAGTCCTCCTTATGCTCGTAACAGAGCGCACGCAAAACTCGCTTAAGCACCGAATGCCACCTCTCTACACTGTTTGACTGAGGGTGATAGACAGAACTGTGTATTAACTTTACCCCGCACTTTTGCAAGAATGTGGAAGTCAGTGCGCTCGTGAATACTGACCCTTGATCTGCCTGAATTTCGGCTGGAAACCCAACTCGTGCAAACACTGTTAAAAGCGCGTCTACTACTTCGGTGGAACTGAGCTCTCTCAAAGGGATTGCTTCTGGAAACTTGGTAGCTGGACACAGCATGGTAAACAAGTACCTGTAGCCCGATTTTGTTTTTGGAAGAGGCCCTACCGTGTCTATTACAAGTCGCCTGAAAGGCTCTGTTATTAAGGGCACTACCTTCAGTGGAGCTTTCCATGTCTCTCCTGGTTTACCCGAACGCTCGCAGGCGTCGCATGATCTTACAAAGTTTTCTACGTCTTTGAAACAGCCAGGCCAGTAGTATTCCATAAGCAATCTTTCCTTTGATTTGTTTATGCCTAGGTGGCCGGACCACCCATTTCCATGACAGAGACTCAAAAGGTCCTCCCTATACTTAGTAGGTACGACTAACTGATCTAAAATCCTACCCTTTCGATCTCTGTAGTGCCGATACAACAAACCTCCTCTCTCATGTATCGTCATATTGCGCCTAGCAATGCCTTCTTTAGCTGTGTCATGTAATTTAGCTAAGCTCTCATCATTCTTTTGCTCAGCTGCCAGTGACTCTTTATCCACACGTAAGAGCTGATCAAAGTTCTTTGAGGCCGGTGATAATAACGACCCTGTCTCGCTTGTGAGTGCGTCAGCTTGCTCTTCCTGCAGGCTAGAACTTTGACACTCAAGTGCTACGCTCTCATTGAGCTGGTCAGCAGGCAGGCTCTCCTCAACTGTTCTTTTGTCCCTCGGGCCTAGCTCGGATTCGGGTATTGAAGTTATCCCCTTCTCTGCTTCCGCTGGAGGAGCGTGTGCATTTTCCCCCGAAAGCGCCGCGATCTTACGAGCTTGGCCTCGGGTCAATGCCTGTACTATGCCCTCTCCCAGTTTGAGCCCTTTGTCACACAGTAACCGATTCGAACGATTCGAAAAGATGTAAGGATATTGCAGTGACAAAAATTTGGAAACTGCAGCCTCAGTCTCTAGCTCCCCGAATGGTCCATTGATTTTGACTTTGGCCATGGGCAGACACACGCTGCGTTCTTCTACAACCTGTTTTATCCAAGCTACTTCTCCGGTGAAGTCATCTACCGTCACGTAAGACGGATGGACAATGTCCATCGTGGCGGCACTGTCTCTTAGCACTCGGCATGGTTTTCCATTAACTTGCAGGTCGTGAAGATATGGACTTAAAAGTTCCATATTCTCATCCTTTTCCTCCACATTGGAGAAAACTACGCTAGACTTCTCGCAGTTTACAGCTATATGTCCCAGTTTGTGGCATTTGTAACAGCGCATTGGTCGAAAAGATTCGAATTTTCTTTTCTGTTCTTTTTGTGCGGTTTCTCCGTTAAGTTTCTCCTCGCTCTTTTCTGCGGGCTTTTCCGCCATGTCTACAGGCTCCGATCGTCTAGTCTGCGCACCCTTTTTGAACGGAAATGGTTTCCGCGGTCCATTTCGACCGTCCCAGTTTCCCTCCTAGGCGTTCAACTTTCTACGGGTTGCGTACTCTTCGGCTAATTCAGCCGCCCTTTCCACAGTGTTTACATTACCTCTGTCTTGCACCCACAGTTTCACAGCTTGGGGGATGGTTTTGTAAAACTGTTCTAGACACATGCATTCAATGATCATGTCTCTGCTGTCGTACGCTTCCGCGCTTTTAAGCCACTCGACTAGGTTGGCCTTTAAGCTATATGCAAACTCCGGATATCCCTCGCTATCTTTCTTGCCTGTGCTCCTAAACCTTTGCCGAAAAGCTTCGGCTGAAAGGCGGTATTTCTTCAGGAGACTAGCCTTAACTTTTGCATAATCATATGCATCCTGTGCACTCAGTCTGGCGATTACTTCCGCCGCCTCACACGGCAACATAGACAGCAACCGCTGTGGCCATGTATTCGGGCCGAAGTTCATCTTTTCGCAAGTCCTTTCAAAATTGCTTAGGAACAAGCCTATGTCGGTCCCGACCTCAAATGGCTTTAATAGCCTGTCCATGCGGTACGATTCTGCCTCACTTGATCGTCCCAGAGCGCCTTCACTTCCTTGAGACAACTCCAAACGTTTGCTTTCAAGTTCAAGTTGCATTTTTCTTAACTCGCGTTCTTCTCTTTCTTTTTCCCGTTCTGCTCTTTCTCTTTCTCTTTCCCGTTCTTCGCTTTCTCTTTCTCTTTCCCGTTCTGCTCTTTCTCTTTCCCGTTTCTCTCTCTTTTTGAGAAGTTCCAATCCCATTTCAATATCTTCCTCACTGGCCTGTTCGGAAATGATATGAAATAATTCTGATCTTAGCATTTCCTTGCGTACATCTAGGCCCAGTTCCTCACCAACAATCAACAACTCGTCTCTCAGCAGTGTCCTTAACCCCATGACTGCTGCTTTACTGCCTTGATTCCGCTCTCTAAATCTAGCTAGGGAAACACAATCTAGCTAACACACAACAATCTAGCTTCCCTACAGTTCTAAACAGAACAACCACAAAATGAAGCCTAGAGAGTCAAAGCAAGAATCAAGCACTCACCGCAGATACAGCACCATGTCGCAAAGTCCATCTCACCGCTGTCAGCCAGTTGTCAGGATTGGGGGCTCAATCCCATCGCTCGAGATCCGTTGCCAAGATTGGAGTCCGGCATGAATTCGAAGGTAGCTGGCCCATGCCGTCGTCCAACTTAAACACGCTGAGGACGTTGATGAAGGGAAGAACTGCTTCTCATCGAGAACGAGGAAAATGGGTTTATTTACAGAAAATTAAATCAGTCTAACATGACTGCTTAAGAAAAAGAGTGTCAGTCCAACATGACTGCTCAACAGAAAGTGTGTCAGTCCAACCTGACTGCGCGAGAGAAGTGTGTCGAGCCTCCGCCCAACAGCCGTTTTTAAACGCTCGGTCCTTCGGCGATACAAGGCAGCGAATGTTCGTTTCGTCATCGCCAAAACTAGCCGCCTCCTGCGACAAGGTGACGCACACACACGCGCAAACACACAGGTGCGAAGGAGTGAAGCCGACGACAGAGGCGAGTCGTTCCGGGAAGCTCGGAGACATCCTGAGTAGCTCGTTGTCCCGCCGCGGCTTGCTCATGCGTAGCGAAATCAGGTTCGCGCCGGGAACCTCGGGTACAATAGTTCGTCAGTCGAACCCGTTTCGTCACAACGGAGATGGGGCTCGTGGATGGGGGCGGTTTTCAGCACAAAGCCCGCTTCTTCGAACGCAGTCTTGCTGCAGCGACGGAGAGTGGGGGATGCGCGCCTTGTCCCCCAGTCGTAATTGGGTGGCAATTTTTCCTTGCAGCTCGCCATTCTTAACAGTACTTAGATAGTAAGCGGCGCTAAGTTATTTCCTAGCTTTTACATCTGGAAGCTGTCGTCCATTATTTCGAGTAGTTCAACTTTCCGTTTGACAACTGTTGCGTGTATCCTGTGCACATATTGTTCACAACGCAAAGCGGCACGGGGCAAAGCAGCGCAAGCGGCGTGAGCCGCAATGTACTGTGGCAACATCGTGGGGCCCATAAGAACTGTATGCTTGCCTTTACTAGCAGGATTTCAAGCCGAAAAAAATACTGGTTCGGCTTCGGGTTCGGATTCAGCACGCCCTGATTTTGTCCCAGTTCAATTTCGGTTCGGATAAATGTGTGCGTGAACGTGTCAGTTTTAACTGCGCTGCTTCATCATTATCATGGCTCACCAACTAGCCAATCACGATCTTATAACAGGCAACATCGTTAGTTATTTTGAAATTTTAAGTAATTTCTTTCGCGCATAACGTTCTTAAAACAGTGGTATTATAAAGATATGCAGATCCCACACAATGAGGAAATCATTATTATGAGAAAAGCTTTCATGCAACTGCCTACCCGCATCTTCTGGTGTTATTAAGGCCTTACCGAAAGCACAACATGTACAGGTAGGGATACCGATTGCTTGTATGTGGCGACGACGGCAACACGACGGCGGTGGCGTGACAACTGATTTATTGTACTGTTTCCGTTGTGACATGTGCCTATCGCGAAGGTGGTGTAATGTCCCGTCCATATCCAGTCGGCAACAGAAGACTTCCGTCGGGGAACTCTCTTGAGGAAGAGAACGACAGCAGCGATGCCATCAAACGTATTCTGTGAAAATTAAATGAGTGCCGTGACTTCTTGAAGAGGTGCCACCCCAACACAGCTATAACGAACAAAGTGTTGAACCAGATTAACAAAAACGCGGTCTCTCATTTCAGGAGAGTTGCACAGCGCAGGAAAAGACAGGCAGCACTGAACATTTTTTTGAATGCGTAAGCAATTTCTAAATGCGTAAGCATTTCTGTGCCTACCCGACGAGGAAGCACGTCCGTCCGTCCTCGCAGCAGCAAGCCAATTCACCTTTGTGCTGCCTCTCGCTTCAACACGAACTAAGCGGCGAGAACACAGCGCACACGAAGCTATCAGCAATCGGTGCACTTTGCCCCCATCACACGTTGCATCAAGATAGGGCGCACCCGGCCGCGCCAGACGCAGCCGCCGCCGCAATACGGTTGATCAGGGCGCATAATGTTTCGACGCGTATGGATAAAACGCTAAAGAGTGATAACGGCTTATAATGATCGAAACGTAATCAGCGCATCTGGTGCCACCACGTGCAGTAGTTTGCTTACGTCATCAATTCACCTTGCGTCGCCGTCCGTAGCAGTTCGTGTCACCGCAGAGCTGTTGTTTATATTGGTGGGAACAAGTTTCATAACATCGAAAACGACACCAAGCTGCATGGAGATGAACAAGCGGCACAATCGTATACTTAACAACACCAAAATGAGTTTCTGCGTGAATTTTGTTGAGAAAAAATAAGCTTGCAGCTAAGAAACAAGGGAGAGAGAAGAAAACTCCTGAATGGACAACAAGTGGGCGAATTCAATACTGCAGTACCTGCATCAAACAAGCCACATGCGTGTATTCGACGCCTCTGCAATTTTTTTTTTTTTTTTTTTGCCCGTACGCGTCGCAGCAAATCCGCTGAATTTTTTTTAAAAACAGTCCCTGCGATGCCTTTATTGAGGATGACTTCTCTTTCATCGAATAACCACCCTCCACGCAATCACCCACTCTAACGTCCCCCATACCCGAAGCGCTAGTGTTCTCTCCCTTGATAAGACCACTTTATTGTACCGTATACTGAAGGGTGCTAAGCAGTTGACTTGTTTTATATTTTTTGTCAGAGTCTGAATGGGGACTAACCACTTGTACGCAATGCGATGCTCATGTGCGTAAGGCGAAGACCTGGGATCGTTCCCCACCTGCGGCAAGTTGTTTTTTCATACACATTCATTGCCATTAATCTATAATTTCTTTAATTCTATTAGTAAGCAAAAGTAATTTCCCCTATGTTTTCCTTGCTGCCTGTATTTGTTGGCTTCTCATGTTATGATTAATAAAAATCGGGGCCCTCGGTTAACCCCCTTTCTTCTCGTTCATACCTCGAAAAGTGTCCCTAAGGATCACTCCATGAGCCACTCCAATGTAATTATATTAATGTGAAGCGAACACACTTTATCAATAGAAGGTCTGGCAGACCCTCGCTTACATGCTGCTTCGCTCAGATCGAGCAAGCACTGGACAGCAAACCGTGTTGAATAAAGTTTTCTCTCTCTCTCTTTCTTATCGGATTTCAGCCGCTAAGGCAATTCAAAGAACTGCGCAACATTCATATCTTTATTAAATGCGTCTTGCGGAGATGTAAGCACCACGCGGCTACAAAATGACCAACAAGCCAAGTGGACTCACCCGGGCGCACCGAGACCCCGGACCGTAGAACTTGTCGAATTAGGTTTCTCTCTCTCTCTCTCTTTCTCTCTCTCTCTCTCCGCTAAGATTTCACCCATTCTGGCAATTGAAAGAACTACGTAGTATAACATTTTTAATAAACGCGTCTTGCCAAGATGGGAGTAGCGCGCGGCTACAAAATGAATCAGAAGACAAGTGGGCGCGCACTAGATCCTTTGAAGTGTTCTGAGGGCGGAGCGAGGGAAGCGTTTTTCATGATCGTAGTTGCGCAGTCGCACTAGCGCTCGTGCTAATAGGGTATGTGCAAATACCTAGCATACACTTATCTGAGCGGAGTGGACCCGAATGCTCAGCTAAAGCTCTCTGATACTTCAATTCCCACAGCTGTGAAATCATTTGCTTAGACTACAGCAGGCACACACATAGGAGGTAGAAATTTTGAGGCTAACGAAGAATACGCGAAGGAGCTAAGGACCATGCATGAGCTATGGAACAGGACATGTTAGGCGTAAGGTTAAGGGATTGAAAGTCAGCGGTGTGGATTAAAGAGCAAGCTAGCGTAGCTGATAAGTTCGTTGAGATTAAGAGGAAGAAAAAAGAGAGGTTACTGGAGATTGGTGCGAGGGGCCTTCGTTCAGCAGTGAACATAAATCAGGCTGTTGTTGTTGATGATGATAAGGAAAGCCGGCTCAAACAGCGGACATTGCCATTCTCTCAAGCGCTTCGGAGCAGTGGGCGAAGCCTCTTCCGCGAAAGCGTCGCCTGCTGTGGCATTGGAAACACAGGCGCAGACGCCTACATTATGCGAATAGCCGTGGAGCACGGATCCTGCATCAATTTTGAATCGCCGCCGAGTCATAACTGCGCATTGCCCCAGGGGCATGTCCATGACCATTCCATGCCCAGTTGCGATGCCGTGGCTAAAGTTACGTTTTTCGTTTTTTCGTTTTCCTCTCTGTCATCTTTCTAACCCCTATCCCCCATCCCCAGTGTAGGGTAGCAAACCGGAGACTCATATCTGGTTAACCTCCCTGCCTTTCCTCTTCATTCTCTCTCTATCTCTCTCTCTTGGTTTTTCAATGCTCTTATGGTAAGATGGTAGATAAGTCCAGGATGAGGAGATGCTCTGTCACGACGATGTCATGATAATGATGACGACGACGGTAAAACGGAAAGGATGGCGTAGACGGAACGTACGGATGGACGTTCACAGCAAGCCCAATTGTGAATATATATTTGAAAACAAGATAGCATGCCTACGCAAAATGTTTTTTATCGAAATGAAAATAAAAAATAGACGCAGTCACCCTGTAACGGTGACGGCTACTCCTTTTCTCATAGCAGCAACAATATAAATATATATGTAGTAAGAAAATAAAAAGAAACCACGTCATAGAGCCAGGCATCCGCAGTACACGGTCCTATACACTACGAACATATTAATATAAAAGGCAAAGGCAAGTCGCCTTCGCCTGCAAAGCTTCCTTGGATACGCCAAGGAAGCCGTCATCTGAAGGAAACCCTTTGAGGCCCGCCACAATGATTTCCAAGCGAACTATTTAGGAGATGCTGAAGGGATTAAATAAGTCTCCTTATTCGAACTTCTGGATACAACCACGTCTGTGGACTATTGTCTAGGGTGGAAGCGAGAGGGGTAGAAGGTATGCTGAGATTGCGGGGCATGAGAGCTAAAGCAACACCTCCAGGCCGGTGTTTGGGAGAGACCTCAGAAGCTAGCCTAGCACGTGCTTGTAGTGCTGTGACTCCCACGAAATTGTGGTTTAGCCACGTAAAACGGCCGAATTTAATTCATTCTGCCCTCCGAAACACCCAACCGTCGTCGGGTGAATGCTGTCGAGAAGCGTTGTGATGCATGCTCTTTGTCGTTTAGGAAATTCTCAAAATTTTCAGGATAAGTAAGACTGTTGGCCTTGATGCGTCTGTTCCAAATGTAGTATTTTACTTTCATTTCCTTGGCTGCTGTTCGACTTAGAGCAGGAAAAAAGTATTCCAGAAGAGACTGCAGTGGTGTGCAATACTTCCGTGCCACCCAGCCGAAACGGCGAGAAATAGGGCATGGGTCTTGGCCTCAGAAGTTTCTTTGTATACCTACAACGTCTTGATCGCCTACTCGTACTCGTATTTGTCGACAGTGATATCTGGCCCTGGTTCTGATTCTAGTTGATGCTGCGATCAGTCAAGTCTGCCCGATAAGTTTACAAAAATATTGGTAAATCTTTAAAAACATAAAAAGCTCACCACCGACGGCACCCCAGCGCGCACACATTCTCTAAAGTGCGACAATCGCATAATAATTTGTAGAAATATGTAGAAATTTCTGGAAATTCTCAGAAATCGTCCGCCACACATAAGACAAAACGGACGGGAAAGACAGAGGACGAGAGTGATGGCGGATAAGAACCGACGGGGCCGCGAAACACTTCGAGGCCGGAGGTGGGAAGCGGCAAAGCGTGAATAAACACCCAGCAGTGGACGCTGCAAAACAAATTTTGGTTATCAAGCAACAGTCCCCAAGATGAAGTACAAGACGCGGTCGTAAAAGCACGCCTCGGGTGAAGGTGTGTCGACACCAGTTCTGGCGACATTTGAGGGTGACACGAAGATCACGGTGAGATACAAGGTCAACGTGGGGCAGGCCAACTAACCGCCTGCAGACCCTCGAGACGATGGAGAGATGACGCCTCAGCACGAAGTTCAAGGCAACTAGACAAGCTACGTTGCATGAGAGATGAAGAAACGAATTCTATCAGTGTCTGTAGGAGTTTTATCCAAATAACTTAGCAATTTTTACACTCTCTCTTTACCTGTTTTTCCATACTGGTGGAGATTAAGAGAGTTAGGCACAGTGATAAGATATTTGACGCTATGTTTAGTTCATGGCCGCGAGAGAGTGAAGGCACGTGGCTGTCACAACAAAAAGACGGCTCCACGCTTTCCACTCTGCATTACCAGAGCTGCCATGAGTTGGAGCTAAAATAAAAACAAAAGCAGCATTCCGCATGGCCTTCCCAGTCGCCTGCCGCATACCGGCACTAGTAACATTAAAACATCAGATCATTTGCATAAACGGTGTCCAATTCCTATCTGGGAGTATCTATGAAGGAAGGATGAAACACACGTGGTTAGTACTGCAACTTACAGTGGGTATAAAAGGACCTACTGCCTCATTACAGTCACAATTTTTTCGAGCACCGAGCAGCTGCGAGATATCATGTCAACCATGTTTGCTGTGAGTAACCATGGCTCTTCCCGCATGAGATCGGAACTTCACCTTGTTTCGAGGTGACTCATTATCTTCGAGCTTGTAAAATTCCTGAACGTTTCGTTTTATGTTCTACCAATTAACTGTCCTAGTAAGCTTTAAGGTAGATACCGTCGAGACGATATTTCGTCTTCGCGGAAACATTCTCGTCATCACAACTAGAGCAGGGGTGTCGGTAAATCTACGTAGCTTTGACACAGTCAACATTAACGGCCTTCTTTTCATCGACGACGCAGACATTTTAGAGGCTCTACGAAGGCATAAATGTCCCGAAATCGGGCCAGCACTGGCTCTCGCAGCCGCACCACATTACTGCGTGGCCTACGTAGCCACAGCTGCAGCGGCCTACATCTTTTCGGCATACGCGACCCATTTTAGCTAAGAACATTTCCTAAGGCGCCTACAATTAAATGTTCAGGGGCCGAATGCACTGAGCGTTTAGTTCGTAAGAACGCTTCGTCAATGACCAAACTTCTTTAATAATACGCCGGACGTCAATATCAGCATGTGCCTGCTCTTACCAACTACCTTGGAGTAAGACTTAATTTACGTGTGTGGATTCAGATCCATGATGAAGTCCTTCGGCAGGTTTGTGTTGGCTGTGGCCTATTTGACATTTTTTTAATCTACAAGCTATCTTGTGACAATTCCTCGGGTGAATAGGTATGAGATCTAGTACGTTCACTTCAAATCTAAAATTAAAGTGCGTCAAGCGAAAACGTTCGTGACTGACAGGCTCGCATGCGACCTACCATACAGGTCCTGTGCATCTTCGCCGCTGTGCTCAGCAATGCCCTCGCGGTGTACGTCCCGACGTACGGCCTGCCGGTGGCCGGCTACCCTGCCGCTGTACCAGCTGTAACAGCGGTGCACGCAGCCCCACTAACAGCCGTTCATGCTGTCCATCATGCCGTGCCGGTCGCTCCCACCATCCACAACGTGGCTACCCCATACGGCTACCGGACCACCGGAGTGAGCTACAGCCACAGGGTCGACGCCCACCCGGTTCGCGTCCGCTATGTGCAGGGACTTGCTCCGTACGGTCTCAACTACGGCTATGGGCTGGACGCCTTCGGTTACACCACACTTCTGAAGAAATAAAGGGTGAGTAGCTAAAGAAATAAAGGGTGAGTAGCTAGAGAGGATTGCATGCGCACCTTCCACAGCATTTTACGTCAGTTTAATCTAGGATCACCACCTATAGTGCGGTTTCAACAACGGCGCAGCGCAATAAATCGAGCTGAAGCCCGTCGCAAGCACGACAGGAGCAAAGTGCTGACTTTCAATTGACAAGTTCTTCGTGTCGATGTGCCTTTCTGTAATTTGCAGGATGATTCACTGCGAATTTTCGTCATACGTATGCAAGAAAAAATAGGAAGCCACGAAAGAGGCAACATGAATAAATTGTCAGTTGAAATTCGGCGCCCCTTTTCCTATCAATCGTGCGTCCACTCCTATCCGAGTTTACTGCGCTGCTGTGAATAATTAACCATTACCAACTTGCCTAGCCTGTTCACATTAGTAAAGCCAACTTGATTTCAATCGATCGGAAGAGCATGAACAAAGCAGCCTCTATGGGAATCAAGCAATATTTTAGCCAAATATAAAGTACAATAATAAAGACCTTCCACGCGAGCAGATCTACCTACTTGGCTTCATTGGTCCTGTGGTTTTCAATAGCCCCGCTCCACATGCTACAGATATACATCTTTCGGCGCCATATCTATACTGGACTAAATATAAATTCATGCACGTAACCTTGCTCCGTGTTGGTGTAGCTGTGTGCGCTTCCAATACACAACTAAGCAAAAATGGCGTACTTGATGTTATGGCATTGCCATATTTTGTAATGAAGGCTTTGCAGATTGAACAAGTAATGGCACTGAGCTGAAGCATGCTACCCCGCTTTTCGCTCTAACTTTATCACATTATCTCTTTATAGTGCCGTCGTGACTATTTGGAGCATATATAAAGTGAACTTGCACACGATATTTTTGTTCTAAAGTCTCTGCATTTATTTCGTGGCATTATGTCATTATTTTTCCAGAACATCAATGCCAGTCGGGGAACCCATGACTTCGACGACTCTAGATTGATCAAATGGAAACAACGACACTTCATCACATCGCTGCCTGTGGCTGCTGCTTTTCTCCTCTGGCCACTTGTCGATGAAGCGACAGCACGAAGAGGAAATGTGATATGTGTTTGCAGAGTTTATGAATTATTTGACTAAATTAAAACTTGTTCATCCCTTATAGCCTACTTTATTATTTTTTTTCAGTTTATCTCATATCCTTTATGGGAGTGCTTCCCGTTTTACGACAAAATTGAGTCGCGCTAAATATCCAGTCAGTCAAGCAATCTTTCTCCAACAATTTTCTGCTGGAGCCGAATGTCAGCGCACAACAAAAATCCTACGCACTATAACCACCTCCAAGACATCCCTGATCTCGTTCTTCCCACCAGTGTTGGCTGAGGTGTCTCAATACTTGACTGAGTCAGGCACACCACCTGCCATGATAGCTCAGCATCTATGACAGTGTGCTGCTGAGTTTAGGGTCGCGGGTTGGATCCCGGCCGCGACAGCCTCATTTCCATGGGGGCGCGATGCAAGAAGGCTCCTGTACCACTGATTCAGGTAAACGGTTAATAACACGTGGATCAATAGCCGTGTCCGCACGCCTCGTAACAAGGTGGTTGCTGTTTCCACTTTAAAGACCTGGAATTTATTACTTTTTTTTTCTTTTAAACACACATGCCATTCACTCTCTCTCTCTCTCGACAACTTATCCACTTTAGTCTTCCCTTGACGCGCAATCTGCGTGAACTTCCACGGGTGGATTCGCTTGGGAAAGAACGCTGCAGTCCGGAGATGGCTACTACCACTTTGAAGCAGCCCTAAGAAGCCACTGCGTCCCGATTCGACCAGGCAGGGCAGATGCAGTAAGGCCGCTTCGCCGTCTCTCACGCAAGCTCTCGTCAACCACGTGCAATACAGCAAATATAAGGCGCACTACAATGCGCCTAACCCTTCGCTTTAACACCGACCTCCATCTTGAGGGACAAAGACGCGAAGCTTCTCTTCTGCGTCGCTTGTGGTTAGAAGATGCCTTCGCGAAAATGAAGGTACTTTCTTGCTGTTCAAGAAAGGCTAGGCTCTGCGAGCGAATCTGACTGTGTGGCTCTCTCAATGTTCGTGCAAGAACTCACCCCATCTTACCTTCGGCTGTCTTCTCTTATATTTCTATTTTCTTTTTCACCGTAGGGTATCCAGCTGGACGCTTTTCTGGTTAACATCCCGGCCTTCCCTCTTTTTTGCTTTCTTCATTCTCTCTATCGTCGGGGTAGAGTTAGTAAATCTCCAGAAAGAGACTAAAAATTTTATGTTTTTTAAAGAGGGCTCTCTTTCGAAAGACACTTTCTGATTATTGTTTCTACATGCAGTGGTTCCGTGCATGGTTCTGCTGTAAATATTTTATATAAGTAATTGTGACAGCATCTACCTCTTTCCAAAGTGCACTTTAGGCGTAAAACCAAAAGAATAAAACTTAGTTTTGCCGTCTGCGGAGTAGACAGTACTAGTGCAATAAATACGGTGCCTTTTTAAAAGCCATGGAAAAAATTCACGATAGAAAAATTTTATCTCTAGCAGCCAGTCATCCTACCACACATCTTGAGTCCATATTTCTAATAACTGCGGCAAGCACAAAGTTTTTAGCAAAACAATAACATTCCAGTCCTTACTGACTTAAAAACGGCAAGCAAAACATGGCACCAAAAATAAACATTATGAAATATATAAGTAAAGATTTGTAATTAATAGTTGTACTGGCGATTGTGGCGCAAACTTGATGTCCCTTCCTGCGTTAAAGCTTGGTAAGTAACGAATGTGCAATTTGATTTAAAAAGCCGCATTTTTATTACACCGCGACAGTGCCTGCTGAAACGCGCAATCAAGATATTCATTCGGTAGCGTAATGTAACGGTTTCACGTCCTGTAATATACGTGAACCAGGCTCGCCGAAATCAAGCTGCCCGCTCGCATCAACTACCACCAGGACCCACTGCCACAGACATTGCGCTACCCCAAGGAACAATATAGGAGTAGCCACGCCATCTGAAAGCATCACTATGTCCTTGAAGCGAGAAAATAAAAACGGACGTCCGTCGCATCCTAGAAGTAATCAAAGTAAGCAACATGGCCGGACAGAAATCATAAAACAAAGCGATGAGACAAAGCAAAATAAAAATATATAAAGAAAACAACAATCACGGAATAATACACTAATAATAGACTAATAATACCGCCACCTGGCCTCACCACCAGGATCAGCTGCTACAGAGGCCTGCAGAGGACGCTACCCCTAGGCATGGAACAGCTCGAAAAGTTACGACCAGCGAGTTCCTGGTTTATCCTGAGACTGGCGGCGCACCAGTTCCTTCCAGTCCGCAACCGTCTGGGTAACTCTGGTTACGCGACAGGCAACATCAGCACCCGCCGAGGCAAAACGCTACCCCGTGCGAAATCGTCGCCCACCAGATAAATTCCAAGCTCGACTCTTGATGATTGTGTGCGTTATAAAAAGGGGAGGTGGTGTTGTGTCGGCTGGCACTCATGTTGATAAGAGCACTCTGCGAAGTGCGCATGTTGAACTAAGTGTTAAAAGCAGAGTGTGTTCGCTAGCGGTACCTTTTTCTTGCCCGAGCCAGTAACCCACAAGCATGGTTTAATAAACGTCGTTCACCTGGAACTTGTCGGATCCTTCCGGCACGTCTAGCGCAAAACGTAACAAAATCGGTGCCGTGTTCGCCTAATGTCAATGAGCCCTTATAAATGTCGTGGCTTGGGTCGTGCATGCAAAACATTACAATAAAAGTGCCTCGACAATAAAACTATGCAAAAAATTTTGTTTCCGACTGGGCCCGCGTACAGCTAACATGAAAAGGCCGACAGACGAAAATGCTGACTTAAAAAGCTTTTTTCCAAGATATGTTATTTGAAACTCATGCGGTGCACTTCATGTTGCAAACACCAAGAATTACTCGCACTCGCAATAAAAAAGAGAAGTGGCAGTCTCACGCGAAGGTAAAGTATTGCCAGCGATAACAAGGTTTTCCATTACGCTAGAGCTTTTCCCACGGTGTTCCAACAATACATTCAGGCGACCCAACAAATACGGTGCAGAGACAGCGCGCCAACGAATTGTTGTGCCTGACCGTCCCTCAGAAAAAAAGGCGGCTTCACTGGCAGATATCCAGCTATCACAGGTGTTGATCACGCTTCATAGTTCACTCAAGGTCGCTCAGTCAGCGTCTCCCGAGTCTTACGGACAGGCAGTCATGTTCCAGATTTTCGGCTTTTCGAGCTGCTTTTCGGAAAAGGCGGAAATAAACAGCATAAGAAGCGGATCCGGATGGCTGTAAAAGGGCCGCTCGCACGCGCAAAGCCTAGAGAGAGTGGCGGTTTTCCCGCACAAGAACGGGGGGCCCCTTAGGCCAAGGATGTGCGGAGATAGCAAGTTCGGCCAGCCTGTCAGAAAGGGCACAGGAAACGGACGGCCCGTTAGGCCAAGGATGTGCGGAGGTAGCAAATTCGGCCAGCACGCCAGAAATGGCGCAGAGAACGGAGGGCCCGTTAGGCCAAGGATTTGCGCAGGTAGCAAGTTCGGCCAGCTTGCCAGAAAGGGCACAGGAAAGGGATGGCTTGTTAGGCAAAGTTTGTGCTCAGGTGGCAAGTTCGGCCAGCCTGCCAGAAAAGGGCACAGTAAATAGAGGGCCTGTTAGGCAAAGTTTGTGCTCAGGTGGCAAGTTCGGCCAGCCTGCCAGAAAGCGCACAGAAAACGGAGGGCCTGTTAGGCAAAGTTTGTGCTCAAGTGGCAAGTTTGGTGAGCCTGCCAGAAAGGGCACAGAAAACGTAGGGCCCGTTAGGCGAAGTGCGTGCTCAGATGGCAAGTTTGGCGATCCTGCCAGAAAGGGCACAGGAAACGGAGGGCCCGTTAGGTCAAGGATGTGCGGAGGTAGCAAGTTCGGCCAGCTTGCCAGAAAGGGCACAGGAAACGGATGGCCCGTTAGGCAAAGTTTGTGCTCAGGTGGCAAGTTCGGCCAGCCTGCCAGAAAGCGCACAGACAACGGAGGGCCTGTTAGGCAAAGTTTGTGCTGAGGTGGCAAGTTTGGCGAGCCTGCCAAAACGCGCACAGAAACTGGAGGGCCTGTTAGGCAATGTTTGTGCTCACGTGCCAAGTTCGGCCAGCCTGCCAGAAAGGGTACAGAAAACGGAGGGCCTGTTAGGCAAAGTTTGTGCTCAGATGGCAACATTGGCGATCCTGCCAGAAAGGGCACAGAAAACGGAGGGCCCGTTAGGCCAAGTACGTGCGGAGGGCGCAAGTTCGGCCAGCCTGGCAGAACGGGCACAGAAAACAGAGGGCCTGTTAGGCAAAGTTTGTGCTCAGGTGGCAAGTTCGCCCAGCCTGACAGAAACGGCTCAGGAAACTGAAGGCCCGTTAGGCCAAGTGCGTGCTCAGGTGGCAAGTTTGACGAGCCTGCCAGAAAGGGCACATGAAACGGATGGCCAGTTATGCCAATTGCGCGCTGAAGTGGCAAGTTTGGTGAGCCTGCCGAAAGGGCACATGAAACGGAGAGCCTGTTAGGCAAAGTTTGTGCTCAGATGGCAGCTTTGGCGATCCTGCCAGAAAGGGCACAGGAAACGGAGGGCCCGTTAGGCCAAGTACGTGCGGAGGGCGCAAGTTCGGCCAGCCTGGCAGAACGGGCACAGAAAACAGAGGGCCTGTTAGGCAAAGTTTGCGCTGAGGTGACAAGTTTGGCAAGCCTGCCAGAAAGTGCACAGAAAACGGAGGGTCTGTTAGGCAAAGGTTGTGCTCTGGTGACAAGTTGGCGAGCCTTAAAAAAATTAAATTATGGGGTTTTACGTGCCAAAACCACTTTCTGATTATGAGGCACGCCGTCGTGGAGGACTCCGGAAATTTTGACCACCTGGGGTTCTTTAACGTGCACCTAAATCTAAGTACACGGGTGTTTTCGCATTTCGCCCCCATCGGAATGCAGCCGCCGTGGGCGGGATTCGATCCCGCGACCTCGTGCTCAGCAGCCCAACACCATAGCCACTGAGCAACCACGGCGGGTAAGTTTGGCGAGCCTGCCAGAAAGGGCAAAGGAAACGGTGGGCCCGTTAGGCCAAGTGCGTGTTCAGATGGCAAGATTGGCGATCCTGCCAGAAAGGGCACAGGAAACTGAGGGCCCGTTAGGCCAAGTACGTGCTGAGGTGGCTAGTTTGGCGATCCTGCCAGAAAAGGCACAGAAAATGGAGGGCCCGTTAGGCCAAGAATATGCGGAGGTACCAAGTTCATCCAGCCTGCCAGAAAGGGCACATGAAACTGAAGGCCCGTTAGGCCAATTGCGTGCTCAGGTGGCAAGTTTTACGAGCCTGCCAGAAAGGGCACATGAAATGGATGGCCAGTTATGCCAATTGCGCGCTGAGGTGGCAAGTTTGGCGAGCCTACCGAAAGGGCACATGAAACGGAGGGCCTGTTAGGCAAAGTTTGTGCTCAGATGGCAACTTTGGCGATCCTGCCAGAAAGGGCACAGGAAACGGAGGGCCCGTTAGGCCAAGTACGTGCGGAGGGCGCAAGTTCGGCCAGCCTGACAGAACGGGCACAGAAAACGGAGGGCCTGTTAGGCAAAGGTTGTGCTCTGCTGACAAGTTTGGTGAGCCTGCCAGAAAGGGCAAAGGAAACGGAGGGCCGGTTAGGCCAAGTGCGTGCTCAGATGGTAAGTTTGGCGATCATGCCAAAACGGGCACATGAAACGGAGGGCCCGTTATGCCAAGTGCGTGCTGCGGTGGCAAGTTTCGTGAGCCTGCCAAAAAGGGCACAGGAAACGGAGGGCCCATTCAGCCAAGTGCGTGCTCAGGTGGCAAGTTTGGCGAGCCTGCCAGAAAGGGCACATGAAACGGAGGGCCGGTTAGGCAAAGTTTGTGCTCACATGGCAACTTTGGCGATCCTGCCAGAAAGGGCACAGGAAACGGAGGGCCCGTTAGGCAAACTTTGTGCTCAGGTAGCAAGTTCGGCCAGCCTGCCAGAAAGGGCCCACAAAACGGAGGGCCTTTTAGAGAAAGTTTGTGCTCAGGTGTCAAGTTTGGCGAGCCTGCCAGAAAGGGCACAGGAAACGGAGGGCCCGTTATGCCAAGTGCGTGCTCAGGTGGCAAGTTCGGCCAGCCTGCCAGAAAGGGCACAGGAAACGGAGGGCCCGTTAGGCCAAGTACGTGCGGAGGTCGCAAGTTCGGCCAGCCTACCAAAAAGGGCCCAGTAAACAAAGGGCCCGCTAGGCCAAGTGTGTACGGAGGCGGCAAGTTCGGCTAGCATGCCAGTACAGGTCAACTGGGTCTGTTCGAATTGGTCAGAACAGATGAGGATGAAAAGGCATAGATATGCCCAAGAGGAGAAAGGCGGACATAATCGAGGCGTCTAGAATCAAACTTGCGAAGCGATAAGGCGACAGAGGCAAATGCGCGAAGGTCAGGATCCAGCCGAAGACCGTGAAAAACTGAAGGACAGCAAATTCCATGCTTAGGTATTTGCGGATATCAGGGATTGGCATCACGCACATAGCGAAAAGGAGAGTTTCGAGAAGATTCAGGCATAGTAACCGTCACCTAACCGCATTGCGAACGTCTCGTTGTACGCAGATGGACAAAAGGAAGCGTCCTGTGGGCTGCTACAAAAGCCGTTTACTCGCAGTGGAAAATAAAGTCAACTGCCTAGCATCTAAGGAAGGAGCGCGCGCGGGTCTGTGAAGGTAGCCTTTTCCCAGTACTTGATGGCTGCTGTGTAAAATTGCAGCTACGAGGTGCGCCTGGCAAATCAGCCGCTTTGACCTTCTTCGCGACAGAACCTTCGGAGAAACCTAGAGTGAACAACCCTGTCGAGATCGTCTGAAAGGGGTCGTTTGAGGCCCGAGAAAGAAATCAGGAAGAAGCGCTGAAAAATTTGTGTGTTATTTTTGTTTTCATTTTGTATTGAGCTTAGTTGCACGTTGAATGCTTGAGAAGTGTAAGGAAAGCCAAAAGAATTTGTCAGGTTATTAGCATTTTCAGCTGAAGTTAGCTTCGATGTTTACGTTCATGAAAACGTGACAGCTGAACGCTTGAGAACGGAAAGCGTCACTGTTCTCGTTTCTTTGGTTACACGGAGATGTAGGCTGAAGATAAAAATCCTCAGTGTAATTTTTATTGCGACTTGTTTCGGATAGTCGCACAATGAACTTCGGAAGTTTTTTTTTAATAATTATCAGACTTGGTGATTTGTTGTAATCCCTGTAGATCTGCGTCGTATTATGTAAAGGTATGTCACATAAGTACGGCCACCTGCTCGGATCGAGCGTAGCTTTACTGTACCACTATTTAGAAGGGCGCTAGAGGAAATGCGGAATAAGTCGGGCCTTCTGAACCAATGTAGTAACGTGACAAGGGTTGTATATGGTTTTCCCTTTTGTTTATTTCGCACTTTATTATTATGTAATGAACAAGTAACTATCATGTGCTAAGTATTACGGATATGAATTAATATAGGCTATTTCTACCTTCGCCTTCCTGATATGCGGAAGCTATAATTCATGGTTGCTTAGTTTCATTACATGAACCCTTTTTTGTCTACTTGCAAGAGCAGATAATTGGAAATTTCTTGGTACTTATCCGGATCAATGTGAACCTTGTGTTTCTTGGTTTTCTGTTAAATAAGGGATTGTCAGATTATTTGAATTTCTACAGTCTGGGGATGTGATGGCTCTTGCGGCATACCGTGTGGCTGGCAACGGTTTCTCCTTGAAGCTTGTTGTCTGCATTTAGGCACTCCAGTCAGAACCCACCTATCAAGATGCCTTTCCCCAGATGTTCATTCTCGGAAGCTGCGGCTCCATGGCTTTGAGCAATGCAGAGATCAAGCCGGCCAATCTTCATCAAACAACTCGACCTCCCGAAACACCATCTGTCGGCGGGGGTGCTGTTGTGCCTGACGATCCCTCAGAATAAAGCATGCTTCACCGGCAGACATGCGACTATCACGGGTGCTGATCACGCCTCATCTTTCACTCAAGGTAGCTCAATCAGCCACACCTTATTCTTACGGAGAGGCAGTCATGTTCCAGATCTTCGGCTTTTCGAGCACCCAGATATGGCAGCTCGCTTCAAGACAACAACGTCTCCCCTCCTGACCGTCACTAAGACGCCACTGATCGGTGACAAGGTTACTGTCGACAACTCTGGGGGAAAGCGTCGACGGCGGGTTCACAGTTGGCCACGTGGTTTCATCGTATTGTGCAACGTTGGAGACCCATGGGACGTTGGGGAACGGGAGGTGGTGAACGATTAGGCGTTTGTCATTGGCCATTAAACTCCCTCCTCGAGAGAAAGACGGAAATAAACGGGCATAAAAAGCGGATCCGGACGGCAGTGAGAGGGACGCTCGGACCTGCATAGACTCTAGCATGTAATGTGCTCCGATAAGTTGGAGCCGTGTTTGCAAAATTGAATCATGTACCTTTTTAATACAATCTCGTTTTTCTTTCTTTGCACGTCGCTCGGAACCCTTCTTTCTCCCAGCATCTGGCAGGGGCACATTTATGGCACCTTCGTGGACGCACGGACCCCCGACTTCAGAACATATAAGGTGTGTTAAAAGCGCTGAGACAATCAGGAACGTTGGCAATGGCATTACCAGCGTCGCTTTTAGATGGTCAACGAGATTCGATTGGTAGAGTACTTGGGGAACTATCAGTGTCAGCGCTAGATTTAGCTTGACGCTTATTGGTCCTTTACGTTCAGACAAGTGTATGCACTAAGGTATGGTAAGAACCCTACTGCTCAGCTGGAACGCTAATCAGTGTGCACACAACGCTCACAGGAGCAGTGGAAGCCGTGACACTGCTCCGGTAAAGCGTATGGAGCGGAGCGTGAGCGTGATCCATCTTGTTACATAGTGCGGAACATTATGGAACAGCAGCTTCCCTAATTTTATACCCCACGTAAAGTTAATTCTGCGCGACGTCGCATCGCAAGTTTTGCAACTATACGCCACTCCGCGTTTCTATATACACCCTACAAACCTTTGTGCGTGGGCCGCGCGCGCGCATAGATACTGTGACAGCACGGTGGTGGTGGCCTGAACGCGCCTCTAGGGTCCTATTTGCCCAAGCCATAAAATAGCTCTCGTAAATAGTTCTGAGAGTAAGAAGAAACATTTTAAAATTATATTGGGTGCGAATGCAAATGAAAGTTCCAACACGCATATTCCAACTGTGGCGAAAAAATAGTGCAAGTGGGAAACACGCTTGCACATCAGCTCTACCGAGTCCATGACGAAGCACTCCTCACGTATGAATTTAAGGCCCTCGAAGAACATTGTGAATTCGCTTGATATGAAAGTTATCTTATGTACTACAGCGACCATAGAGACGTCACAAATGTGGTACAATAAAAAAACGCAGAAAAATTACGCAATTAAAAGCAAAAAATTCGTACCGGATTGAGAACGATAATATTGCAATTGCATAAGAATTTAAAAAAATTAGAACTGTTTGCTAAGGTAATTAGGACAGAGTTTTTCCAAATTGTCACTTCAGCTTCGCGCACAATGCCCTGTAGCTATGCAACGCACCCAAGTAGGCTTGAAGGTCTACTTTAGCCTCATCAATGAACAGGCCTGCGCCGGCCCGGGCACATGGTCTGAATTCCGGACCCGGTCCTGGCTAAGGAGAGTCACGACCACTAAAAATTACAATATAGCCGGCTCGGTGATGCGCTTTCAGCTAATCCTGGGCCCGTGCAGTTCTCTAGTACCAATACGCACAGTTTACAGAATTGTTATATCTTTATTGCCGAGTTACAAAGTTGTAAGCCAAAGATGAAAAGTTGTAAGTTACAAAGTTGAAGGTATCTCCAAAATGTTGCAAATTTCGGAACTTACAGCATTCTTTTATATCGACAGCTTAAGTACAAAAAGTGCTTCCTACTCTGTGTAGATTTCAACTTTTATTATAGCACGAAAACCTCCTTCACTTCTGTGCAGTGGACTCCGAACATGAAGAACTCTACTTTTTCATGTAATTAATAGGACCTCCCGAGCTAAAGCTTCCTCTGCATCTGTAAGAGATTACATATCTGGGATATCTTGTTTTTGTATAGATTTCCGCATCTGTAAAGATTGTTTCAATTTTTTTATCTCACCAATATTTATCAACTTCTAAATATTTCAGGCACCATATCAAAATGCTGCTTGCTCGAATCGGTAGAAATCAGCATTTCGTTTTAAAAGGTACAAATTTAATTCATATCGTTTCGCTAGCTGTACAAGAATGACCTATCTCTACGTTTTACACGTTTTGAATCGTGAAATTGGAGTTGGCCTCATGGTATACCTTCCTCTTAACGACACAGAGCAGCACTTGTCGATTCATGTCTCTTGAAGACCAGCAAGAAATGCAACAAGAAAACAGCAAAGACTGTATTTATTTCTGCTGTAGTGAAGTTCCATCTCATCGCACCAAACTTCTTATTCTCCTTCACGAGTTCATTTCTTGGTTCAACTGCAACCAAACATCACTGGGTCGCACGGCTAGTGTCTCTCATACCATATATATCTGTTCACATGCCCCCTTGGGACAGGGAACGTATCGAATTTCAGCAGAAGAGGGCCGAGTTATCGAGGAACAAGTGTACAACATGCTACAACGTGGCATCATTCAGCCTTCTCAAAGTCCTTGCTCGTCACCTGTCGTTATAGTGCGCAAAATAGATGGCTCTATTCGATTTTGTATCGATTATCGCCGCCTAAAGAGGATTAAGAAAAAAGACGGTTACCCGCTACCTCGGAAGAGATCTCCGCTCTGACTATGGGTAGTTTCCCATGGCTGAGACTGACCGCCCAAAAACAGCTTTCATCTCTCCCAATGACCTGTACGAGATTGACGTTATGTCGTTCGGGCTCTGCAATGCACCCGCTACCTTCAAGCGCGTGATCGATACCTTCCTTTGCGGCCACATGTGGAATACTTATTTATGTCACCTTGATGACAGTATTTTTCTCAAAGGATTTTCAGGCACATCTCGTCTATCTGCCCTACATTGTAATCTGTCTCACTTCAGCTGGTCCACAGCTCAACCTGAAGAGCCAGAAGATTAACTATCCTAGGTGACGTTGTCTCGAAAGACGGCATCCTGCCGATCCCGACATGCTTTGCGCAGCCTCTGAGTTTCCAAAGCCCACATCTACAGGAACTGCTGGACGCATATGGGACCTGAGAAGAAGGTTCCACCCGATCTGGTGCCAGCGCGCACCAACGTCACTAAGGGCTCAGTACAAAAGTTGATTCTCTCTCTCTCTCTCTCTACCAAGGCCCTGCGAAGTTTCATAGGCATGTGCTCTTACTTCCGTCGCTTCGTACGGAACTTCACCTTTATCATCGCACCCATGATGAAGCTGCTTACCGCAAGCAAAAGTATTTCCGCGTGGTCATCAGCATGCGATGAAGCCGTTGAAAAGTTATGCGGGTTGCTGATTTTACTGCCCATTCTCTGCCATTACGACCCAAACATGCCGATAGTGGTTCACAGCGATGCTAGTGGTGCCGGACTTGGTAAGATTTCGGCCCAACGGACAGCCGCAAATCAATACGTCGTCCCTAATGCGAGCCGTACCTTTAAGAAAGCTGAGTTCAATTACCCCGTCACAGAGAAAGAATGCTTAGCCATCATTTAGGCATTGGGTAAGTTTCGTCCTTAGCTCTACGGTCGTCCTTTCAGCCTCGTCACTGAGCATCACTTCCTTTGTTGGCTCTTCTCCTTGAAAGAACCCGTCGAGCCGCATCGGCCATTGGGCGCTTCACCTACAGGAATATGACATACGTGTCATATATCGCCTCGGTCCAAAGCATTCCTACGCTGACGCGCTCTCCCGCTTGCCAATGACACGTGATGTGGCTTCTCTTTCCGTTCCCTCTACGACCTCAGATTTGTCACTATTGACCGCCATTGATATGCCCTCCGGGCAACGCAATCACCCATCGCATACTCCGCTGCTCGACTACCTTGCCGCTCCATCCACCATTCCTTCAACGCGGACGCTACGCCGTCAAGTAGCCCACTTTGCCATGCGAGACAACATCCTCTACTATCCCAGCCATATTCTCAAGAGTCGGAAACAGCTTCTGGATATCCCTCGTCACATGCGCTCCGATATCTACGCGTACTTCCAGGCCGACCCTCGAGGCGCCCACATCGGCGCCCTAAGCACCTTCATAAGGCTGTGGGAACGATTTGACTGGCGTGGGATGTACCTGTTTGCTCAGCCGTGCGTTCGATCATGCACCACCTGCCAACAAAGCAAGACCCCTCCACAGCGCCCTCAATGCGCCCTACAGCCGCTATCGTGCCCTGCTCGACCATTAGACTGCCTCGGCATCAACCTCTATGGCCCGTTTCCATGCAGCGGATGTGGAAACAGGTGGGTTACTGTTGGCGTCAATAACTTGACGTGCTACGCCGAGACCACGGCCCTTCCCGCCTCGACCGCGCGCAACCTTGCGATGTTCATTCTTCGTACCTTCGTCCTTCGCCGCTCCCCGAGAGCTACTCAGCGACAGGGGTCGTGTCTCCTTGTCAGAAGCACTACAATCCCTCCGGCGCGAGTGCAAGATCATTCACAGGATATCGACCACGTACGACCCGCAAACGAATGGTCTCACGGAGCGATTCGACCGAACACTCGATGACAGGTTGAGGATATACGTTTTCTCCGACTACACCAAATGGCACACCATACACCCGTTAGTTGCGTTCGCATATAACACCGCAATCGAAGCGACCACCGGTTGTTCATCAATTTTTCTCTTGTACGGACGTGAGCATTCGTGTCCACTGGAAACTATCCTGCCCTACCAACCTGACCCGTCTGAGTGCACTACAGTTTCTTAAGTCACCCGATACGCTGGGTATTGCCGTCAACTGGCTCTTTTGCTGACCAGCGAGGATCAGGAGCGTCAGAAAACGCGACGTGACAGTCATTAGGGTAGGCATTCGAATTCCAGAAAGGCCCCAGTGTCAACAGGAAAACAGGAGATAAGCAACGCGATAACTTGAAAGCTATTGATCATTTTGACGATTGTCCGTGTTTGTTCCTGCAGAAATTTTTTGTGAACTTTGATTAGTGGGCATTGCAACAATGTTATTTCACGCAAAATTCGCTTCTCCGCGATTCATGTGAATCGAAGACGACACTCTCTGTCCTTAGCTTAACCGTTCTTAAGTATTATAAGCTGTAAATACTCGATGATTGAAATAAGCTTATTAACACCGCAACGCAAGTTGTCTACTTGACGCGGTAGAGTACCATTTATGCCTCTAGATTGGTTTTTCGTGGCATGCCAAAGCAATGTATTCAACCTTTAAATATATTTTATGTGATGTCGCAGTAGTTATATATATATATAAATCCACGAGCGTCAAGAAAACTGCCTGCGCGCGATTATTCCCAACCCGGTTATTCAAGCAAATGTGGTATGCCGGCCCTGATCGCGTTGGCCTCCATGAGCGATAGCAACATTTCGGCGAGATGCACGGACAAGCTGAGTAAACCGACGATTGAGCAGACGATGGAGAGATAGTACAAACAAAGATTTCAAGGGCGACAAGACACGTGGTTTATTTCCAACTGCCTCGGGGATAGCGAAACCCTGTCTCAAGTAAAAGTTCTTGCTGATTTATAGCTTGCCCTCACTTGCCGACTTGCATGTTAGACTCGAGTATCTCCTAATTATATCGTCTTTAATATTCCGGTATCGAAAGATGCACGGCACAAGAAACTGGAGGTTGACACTATATTTAGACTGCTACCGGTGCAAATGCTAAAAAGTGCGCGATAATCATGGCGTCACAGACTAACGAGTCCCGATTTGTCAGCATTCCTGTTGACCTCACGAACTTCTCAGACAGAAAATACAGAAATTGCTTTTATGAGTCTCTAACCCGTTTATGCAAAGAACAAGAAATTGTGTTGGACAAGTCTTTACATTTGCATGCACACCTTGTTTCAAATACCAAAAATAATGTGGGTGGCACATGCTCATTGGTTCTGAAGTTAGTATAAAAGTCGGCCGGCATCACCAACCGGCCGACTAACTCCACAAAAGTAGCAATAGCCAAACCGGTGAATAATGACAACAGCCAGGATGAAGAAAACACACCAGCTCCAAAGAAGCGGGCAATAAGCCCAGTAGAAACGACAGTGTGCTCTGCTTTGGAAGAGATCAAGGAGGCGATTAAACAACTTAGAGATGCCATAGATAAAACTACCTTCAAAGTTGATAAGTTATGGAAATGGAGACTGACGGCTGAAAAGAGGCTCACCAAAGTAGAAGCACAGGGCGATGACGACGAATACCTACCCTCAGAAGCAGAAAGCGTCAGATCGCTCCCTGGCGTGTCGGGGGGTTCTACGAAGCGTACTCTAGCGGGTAGCAGTAAGGCGGGTTCTATAAGCAATGGCTAGCAGGGGGAGCTTTACCATGTGGCAATGGAATTGCCGAGGATTTTATCACAAAAAAGCACCTCTTATGCAGTTAATAAAAACCTCTCCAGACAAACCGAAAATAATTATGCTGCAGGAAACCTTGGCGGATGAGATCAGCCTATCCGGATACAAAGCGACATGCAGGGGCAAAGAGCCGGGTAGGGGGTTAGCCACGCTCGTAGATAAGAAAATACCTTACATAGAACATGATTTGCGCCTTGGACTAAACAAATTAGAATACTTACTAGTGGAAATAATTTTGAAAAAGAATAGAAGCAAACCGCACAGCCTCTTTTGTCTTAATGTTTATAGCAGCCCTAGCGACATGAAACAGAGTTTCAGGGCACTTCTTAATAAGACTATGGCTGTTACTAAGCACGCTCCACTCATTATTGGAGGGGATTTCAACGCCCCACATCAAACCTGGGGATATCGCTGGAATACTAAGAAAGGGGATGGACTCTGGCACCTAGCTACAGATCTTAATCTCTCCCTCATCACAGACCCAGCTTATCCCACTAGGTGTGGTACATCTACATGCAGGGACTCCACCCCAGACCTTACTTTTGTATCAAACTTAGCGAACGCTGGCTGGAATAACTCCAATATTGACCTGGGTAGTGATCATTACATATTACAAATACTATTGGAAACACCAAGTAATGAGATAAAGCACTTTAACTACGTTGACTGGGATCTTTTTCGGAAAGCAAGGAAAAGCATAGCTGAGACAGAGGCAGGACAAAAGAAAACACTCCAAACTTGGACCACTCAGCTCAGGGAAGATGTAAAGGCGGCAACGAAGGATATTACCACAGAGGAGGATATCGAAATCATGGACAGCAGGCTGGCGCACTTGATTGAAGCGAAACAATCTATGTTAAATAGATGGAAACCGCAACGGCTGAACAGGAGACTCAGGAAGCGCATAGCATTGTTGAATAGGGAGATTGAAGAACACTCCAGAAATTTACAGAAACAACAATGGCATGAGCTTTGTAATTCCATAGATGGTCGAATCAGACGTGGTGGGAATTGGAACTTACTTAGACATTTGCTTCATGAGAACGACACGAAATCTAATAGGAGAACAGCAGTAACACGACTCGTCCATCGTGAGAGTCAGGACACAACGGAGGAGGCCATTCTAGATCGGCTCGCAGCTAGGTATTTACCACTTAAGGATAGCGATGAGAGTACAGACCTGCCTGAATATACAGGGGCAGACTGTGAGCCTATGGATCAAGACTTCACAGAAAGGGAAGTTCGTGCAGCCCTGTACGACCTCAACAGTAGCTCTGCTGCCGGTCCAGATGGCATTTCCAATAGGCTGTTGAAAAATTTGGACGATCATTCCATAAAATATTTAACAGAGTATTTCAACGAACTCTGGAAAAACGGTGATTATCCGAAGGAATGGAGAATCGCTAACACAATTCTTATTCCCAAACCAGGCAAGCAACTCAATCTAGATAACCTAAGACCCATATCATTAACATCATGTCTGGGCAAAACCATGGAGCATGTCATACTCAATAGACTGACTAAGTATGTAGAAAACAGAAATGTTCTTCCGCATACCCTGATCGGTTTCCGTCCTGGACTTTCGACTCAATATGCAATGCTTTTAATCAAGCATCACCTTATTCTTGCTAGCCCGCTACATACGAGAGCTCTTCTAGGCCTAGATGTAGAAAAGGCCTTTGATCGCATCAAGCACAGGGCCATATTGGATATCCTCTTGGAGATGGGATTGGGTAAGCGATTGCACAATATAGTCAAAGCCTTTCTCGGTGGCCGTTCTGCTTGTCTCAGGTTAGGCGAACTCCAATCGACAACCCTGGAACTTGGGAATCGTGGGACACCACAAGGATCTGTCCTATCTCCCATGTTATTTAATTTGGCAATGTCAAAAGTGGCTCGAGGTCTCGCGCAGATTGAGGGTATCCACTTTGCTATATATGCAGATGATGTAACAATCTGGAGTGCCGAAGGTAATATGGGACAAACAGAGATCAAACTACAGGAAAGCATTTATGTGGTAGAAACAACACTTGAGGGTATGGGACTGAACTGCTCTGCTAAAAAATCAGAACTATTGGTATTACGGAGCAGTAAGCGTGGGCGCAGGCCGAACGGATATATCCCAGAGGAAGAACCCCGCATTGACATATACGCCAAGAATGGAGAACCAATCAGGCAGGTGGAGACTATTAGAGTGTTAGGACTTCTCCTGCAAGCGAACGGATCTAATTGCAGGATGATAGAATACATCTCCAACAAGTCAGAGGAAGTCATTAGGCTTTTGCGTAGAGTTGCCAACAAGCATAAGGGGCTAGGAGAAGACAGTGCCATAAGATTGGTACATGCATTCGCCTTTTGCCACTTCTCGTACGTGGCTGGCATGCTACAATGGACACAGGCTGATAAGAACAAGCTAAACGCTTTAATCAGACGACTTATAAAGACTGCACTAGGACTTCCCATCAGCACGGCCAATGATAGCTTATTGCGCCTAGGGCTGCATAACACACTAGAGGAGATAGCTGAGGCTCAACAGGTGGCCCACCAGGAGAGACTAATGGGGACACGCCCTGGGAGGGCGCTACTTGAAGAAATTGGCGTAGAAATTAACAACCACACCAACGAAGGAGAATTATTAACACAATTGCAAGCGGGACTACGAGAAACAATAAAGACGACCCCGTTCCCTAGAAACATGCACCCGACACATAACTTCGAGAGACGGAAGGCAAGGGCGAAGGCACTCCTTCAAGACATAGATCAACATAAGCAGCAGGCGGTGTTCGTTGACGCTGCCTGGGTTAAAAAATTACCGACGATTACGTTACTTCCTAATGCGAAATTTGAGCGCAGCAAATAAGCTGTTTCACCTTTTCGATAGATTGAGGCAAAGAAATCGAGCAACACATGTATGCGCTATCACAGAATTTTTTTTTTATTTTTCACACGTATTCCTTTAACAAAGACTCCACTAACAGTTCTTGACAGTCATGAAGGAAGCTTTGTGGTCGGAGAAATAGACTGATATATGTTCGACTTGGTACACCAACGCTTGATTCTCAAAGACGAGATCTATACAAGTGCCTCGCGAGGTTGTCACAGCCGTGGGACGCGTTACGAGCGAGAGGAACGGGATGTTCTCCCGCATAAGTGTTAGGAAATTGCTGTTTGTCTTTATGTCAACATTAAAGTCCCCCACTACTAACATCGGTGTGGATCGATGGACGGTTAATGCGAGTTGCAGGAAGTGCACGACGTCTTTCGTGAGTGCGGTAGGGGCGAAGTAGGCAGCTACTACCAGCAAGATAATTTCGCAGTGGCGAACGGCAGCGGCAATTTCGGCTCGGGCGGTGCACATATACAGATCCGCCGCCACCGATCTGGCTCTCTGATTGCCACCGCACAGGGCGAACGGCAGCGGCAATTTCGGCTCGGGCGGTGCACATATACACATCCGCCGCCACCGATCTGGCTCTCTGATTGCCACCGCACAGGGGTTGCATTGGAGGAGGAGCGAAGAAAGGAATTAAGTTCGAGCCGGCGCTTTGACAACCGGAGACTCGCAGGAAGAGGGGGGAGGGGGGCGGCGTGTACACCCAGCAGCAAACGATGGGGGCAGAAGCGCGCGCAGCAAGCGGACAACACGATAAAGGGAGGAGGGAAGAGATAGCAGCGACTGACTGATGCCGCTGACGCCGATAGTGAGTCAACCCCAGCTGCGGAGTTGGTTTCAGGGACAACGCCGCCGATGCCGACACAAACAATATGATACCCTCGCTTCCGCAGCGCTAAGAACCAGGTCTAGCCGTGGGAAGGTGGTCACGTATTCGTCGACGTGCCGGGGCCTACGTGAAATAACCGGCGCGTCGGCAACTGAAGAGCACCCTATCCGCCACACAAGAACAGGGGGGGGGGGGACCCTTTCCTCCTCTTTCTGCATGGCGGCGATGGTGTTCTATGCAGTCACGTTATCTTGACTCTCTAGCGGCGTCAGCGGCATCCAGCGGTATCAGTCGGTCGCTGCTAGCGCTGGGGGGATGAAAGGGGGGCGGAGCTGGTTACGAGGCCGACGACAACGCCGACGACGACGCGAAACCCAGGAACGGACGCCAAAGAGCTGCGCTCTAAAATAAGGATGCGTATACCTCCGTTGTCGTAGACACTCAAGGTAACATACAGGATGCCATCACCGTCTATACCAAGGACCCAACAGTAGCAGAACAAGTAGCAATCGCCTTAGCCATCCGGGCTAATCGGTGGACACATATTTACAGCGACTCTAGAACAGCCATACGCAACTTTACCAACGGATATGTGACACGGATAGCAACAAAATTATTAGAGAAGGTCAAGAGTGAGAGGATCGAAATCCGCTGGTTTCCTGCACATCTGGGGGTGGTGGACGGAGCTCGGAGAAACCTCAATGAGGTGGCAAATGAAGCAGCACGAGGACTTTCTAGCCGTGCTCTTCAAGACCGAGCAACTTACACTTCACCCGGGGAACACAGGGATCGATTATTAACATATAACGAAATCACGAAGCATTATTATTTAAGCAGAAGGGAATACCCATTGCCACACGGTAAGCTTTGCAGAGCCCAAGCGGTCACATTAGGTTTGCTATAGACAAGAACATACCCAAGTCCATATTTTATTAACAGGATCTATCCGGAGAGGGAAATTCAAACCAACTGTAATAAGTGCAATGGCATCATTACTCTTGACCACATGCTTTGGCAGTGCCCCGCGGTCTTCACAGACCGTGACAAGGAACAAGAATGGTGGCGGCAAATGCTACACAGTGAATCACTCTCTGACAAATTACGGGCAGTCCAGAAGGCCCGCGATGTGGCTGAAGGGCTCGGCCTGACAGTCCCAACGTGGGAGCGGCCCGCGTCAACGTATGGTTGACCTTCAGGACCCAATAAAGTTCTCCATACCATATATCACCAGCCGGCCATCATTTCTTTGAGCTCATTCAAGCTACGAGAAATCAACTCAGCCATGATTGCCGTGAGTAGACATGTTTTTTACGCTTCAGGAAGTAGAACTCCAAGCTTTGTCTTTTCACTTTAGCCCTTTCCTAGTTAACCTAAAGCCCACTTAATCGGAGACAATTTTTCTAGCACGTAATACTTAATCATAAGATGAAATTGGTTGCATGCAACGCCACGCTGTCAAGGCAACTAACTGCACCGCCTCCTTGTGACCATGACAATTCGCTGATGCATGCGTAGCGTTTGTCTTATATCTATTTGGTGCGAGCTACCTGCGCATTGAGCATGTGTAGTGTGATTACCGACGCTATACAACTACACGCTGAGCATCAGGGACATCACTTGAAGTACGCTGACAGGCAGAAAAACGATTGCTTTCTTTGGTTCTGGAACAGAAATGGTAACGCCGTCCGAAAACCTTGCTTCTCGGATTACGAGTGTCAGGTCACTTCGATAGCATTCGACATTTTTAAATGCAGGCGTGATGAGCATTTTGCTGCAATTTCTTTTTTGTTGATCTCTTTTTAAGCACCCCATCAGGTTCTAAGACCTCCATGTGGCATGGCCGACACGTTCTGTTTCCAATAAACTATCGCTCTAGCTATCGCTCACTTGGTGAGGGTCGGATGTAATAAAGTTCGGGAATAAAGATCACCATTGAAACCATATCTACTGTTTTATCAAAAAATTACCCCCTGTTGATGACCAAACACACGTGTGAACCGTCTTACAATGTTGGACCTACCTTTACACAGAAGCACCAATGCTTGCGCACCCTTCACCGGCGCATTCACCTCATTATATTCGTGAAGGTACTGACAATATTCAGCCTCAGAATTGATCTCAGAATTGCCCATTAAAATTCTATGGACGCATAAGGACAATGCGAAGAGACACGGTATTCGAAAATTGTGCTCTTGGAGCTACAAGCGCCTTCTTTTCACCAGTGGCAAATTTCTCACCACAAAGGAACATACGATGCGATAACTGGTAGCCATTTCACTTCAAAAATTCCCGAAACCGTTTTCTTTACGACGTCATGTTGTAGCTATGGCTAGAGTTGAGACTACTTAACGGTTGGCTGAATACAAAAATATATTTACGGCAGCGGCAAACACAGCAAGGTTACCTTTCGTAACGTTTCCACGCTGTTTCTCTGGCAATACAAAAAAAATGCATTAAGTCAGTGCGGTTTGGCCATCACGTCTGCAATTCCGCTGTTTGCGCGCGAGACAAAGCGAGAAATTCAAGTTGTTCATTAGACTATGTAGCGCTGACAAGCCTACCAGTGAGTAAATACCAAAGTGTCCAGAAGGAGTGTACCTTACTAGTCTCGCATTCGTATATGTTGTGCCGCTCAATGACAGGGGTCTTTCGCTTGTTTTTTCTCTTTTGTTGTAGGTCCTCTTCCTGTTTGCCGCTCTGATGAGCAACGCTTTGGCAGCGTACGTCCCTGCGTATGGCGTGCCACTTGCCAGCTACACGGGCGCCGTGCCAGCTGTTCACACTGTCCATGCTGCCCCCGTAGCGGCCGTCCATGCCATCCATCGCGCGGTACCCGTCGCTCCCACAGTCCACAACGTGGCTACCCCTTACGGATACCGCACGACGGGCGTTAGCTATAGCCACAGAGTTGACGCTCACCCGGTGCGAGTTCGCTACGTACATGGCCTTAGTCCGTACGGTCTCAGCTACGGCTATGGCTACGGCTTGGACGCCCTAGGATACGCCACAGTCCTGAAGAAGTGGTAAGCAGTGTAACGATTCTTCCGTTGCGAGCAAGCTTCATTCAACCTGCCCAACTATGTGGCAGCTCGCGACGACGCGTACAAAATGCATAATATTTAACTAACATCAAGCAATATTGCGTATAGTAAAAACGCATCCTTCAATTACAAATGCCACTCCAAGATGGAAAAATACAGTGCTCAGTATGAAGCTTGCGGGATACGGAATAAACAAACGAATCTCGGCGTCACCCTTTACGAGCCCACAGCGACATCGAACATTGGCGCATGCACAACCTTTCTCAAGAGAAACGAAACCACTGGAGGCATGTACGTTGCTCAGTCCTGTCCTCGTGTTGCTTCCGTGGATCTAGAGGGTGAGGCAGAAAGCTCGTCACCCGCTCCAGAACTTTCGAAAGCTGCGGATGCACTTTACTAAGCATTCCGAAGTTAGCTGCGAGTTCATAGGCAGGTTTTCTTTTTTTTTTTTTTTGCTAGTGTTGTATCACTAGCTTGACAGCACGGTGTAGCCTCATCGTCAAGACTGTATAAGTTATCTGCAGCTCATAACACAAGAAAAATTACCTTCGCCCACGCTAATGAGCGCAGAACACAAAGGGCTGCTCGTCGCTGATACTGCGCGTAATTTTTGCTCCTGATGCGATACGAAGCAAGTCATCTTCCGTTGGCGTTACAGAAAATTTGCCCTTGTGGAATAGTTGTCGATCAATGTTGTCCACAATTTTTATTTTCTTAATGACGAAGTTTCATTTGGTAAACACAGAGACAATTCCAGAAAATAATCGCCTTATTGAATAATATTATTGCCAGTTCCTGTATTTATGAGCATACAAAACTGTACGTCCCTTCCTCCTCTTCTAATTACTCCTACATATCCCGTTTACTTTCGTACATACACCAATTCTGTTAATAGGGGCATCCTAAAAACGTATACTAGAAACACTCGCATCTGACCTCATAAAGTCCTTGTTCGGTAGACGAAATTGCGTCACCCCTTGGCCACTCTCCACATTTACCTAGTTACTTATCCTTAATACACGGCAAGCATGCTTAATCTGAGAACGGGGACGTAAAGTAGTAAAGCCAAAGCATTTTGTGTTGGAAGCATCCATGACATATCATATAAGACTCAACAAATATATATCCAGGCACTATTAGGCCCTGTCTAGCATCTTTTGTGATGGGTATCGTACGTGTTCATGAAAGAAATTCTCTTAAACCAACTATGGGTCGGACACCCTCTTTCTTTAAGGAAGAGAGGGATGAAAAGAGACCGCGGGGCTTGTTACTTTGGTACACGTGTATCGTTTTTATAGCTAATGTCTTGCCTTATTTTGCAGAGAAAAGTACGTGTCAATCACGATCAAGCGAAACCGAAGGACCATCATCAAAATGCCTGGCACAGAAGGAGGTGGAAACGCTGGTGTCTCTGTTTTTCGTTTTGCTACTGCGGCTGTTTCAAATAAA
The DNA here is from genome assembly GCF_023375885.2 of Dermacentor andersoni. NCBI lineage: Eukaryota > Metazoa > Arthropoda > Arachnida > Ixodida > Ixodidae > Dermacentor > Dermacentor andersoni. Next base: position 100,957,340 of record NC_092816.1, read on the forward strand.
GCTAGGAACAACATCAAGAGTTAGTTACATATTGTTGTTGACTCTGTCACATAGGGTGGTTTACTTTTTTTCACACATTTTGCAATTACAGCTTTTCACGCTGTATCGGCTTTTTCTGCCTTGTATTCTTTGCCACGCGCTGAATACTAGAGGCGATATGGGGCATCTGTCAGTAATTCAAAATATAGTATCGGCTCGGGGCAGCAAGCCATATGAGAGTATTGTGTCCAGAGCGTACCACATAAAACGCATTTCCATATCCGAAATATAAAGAATATCCCATGCAGCTAGAAAAAATTAGAGGGATTTGACGTAATACTCGTAACCAAAGTGAACCAAGCTTACACTACATGTGAATTTGTTGCAGCCTGTATGAGGTTTCTTCCTCCGACGGAAAAACGAGATGTTGCTAACGAGTTTCGAAACGTGCATTCAAATTAACAGCCGTCGCAGCAATGAAATGACGCTGAGTATATAGAACAGGCTCCGTTTATTTATTGCTCTGCATTCCATAGAGTTTCAGACAGAAATCACTAACGCGAAGCCGCACTGCTCTTTATAGAAGCTGCAAGTATACCGGTTCAGCCAGCACGAGAAGAGGGCCATGAACAGATCCACGAACTCCGCCAGCCACCTCGCAACTAATTGAACTTTGCCCAGTAGTACCAACGAATCACGATCTATTGCTTAGGTATTTAGATACTAGTCCGTAGATATACCAAATTCAAAAACATATTGTGTTATAAATGCAACAATTTGCAATTAATATGCGTATCTTGCTGTGTCTAGTGAACTATGGTTGCCTGAAAATAAAGGCGATAAAGTGTAATAAGTGACGTCACCAGAACATCTCGAGCCACATGCATGAAGTTTACACCAATCCATGTATTACCCATAATTTCCATGACAGTTGAAAGAATCGCAGTGCTCGCATTCATTTTAGCAACATTTATAGGAAACTCTGTGATGAATTCATAAAAACGATAATAAAAGTGAAAGACCATGCACACAGAAAAGCGGCGCAAACAGCCTTACATAAGTGGAAACTTGAGTTTAGGCGCTGTCGTTGACCCCCCCCCCCCCCCTCCATTGCTAATTTTATTACGACAATGATCGCTACAAACACATTGAACCTGTTGAAGCTAGCACAACACGTAATTCAAAATATTTCTGGAGCTGCGTGCTATCTCCCTCGTCCAAAAAGTGCGCCGAAGACGTATGCCTTCTCCATGAAAATGGCAATGTTGTCCCGAACACTGATAATTCATTTGAAGAACATTTATATTTTATATCTGGTGCATAAGATACTTCTACCTCAAGTAACATTTCTTCTCAGTCTCACGCGGTTTGTATCCTATCGCTCATTGAAGACCTTGTTTTCAAGTATGTGAAGCGCCTCATCCCTCCGGCATTGCTTAAAACGTACGGAAGAATACTTGTCTCTGTTCTAAGAAGCATCTTCAAATAGTTCTCTAACGTTTCATACGTTTCCTAGCGCTTTGGAAGGTGGAACGGGCAGTGCCAGTGCACGAATTGGGTGGTAGAATTGCAGTTATTACCTACCGACCTACTGGCTCCTCTGCGCTGCGTCAAAAATGTTTGAATGTGTATTATATTCCCTCCTTTCTGTTAGTGCTTGGAACATTTTAATTGATGAACAACACGGCTTTGTATCAGGGCACTCCACAATAATGAACGTGACACCATTTATGCCCCATGATTCCAGGATTGTGCATAGCAGTGGCCAATCAGACGCTCTTTACTTTCGCATAAGTAAAGCATTTATTGTAGTTTGCCGTGAGCTCCTTATTACAAAATTACCCAAATCGGCATACTTTCTTCCATCACTGCACTAGTATCTAAATACCTACGATATAGAACGTGATTCGTTGGTACTACTGGGCAAAGTTCAATTAGTTGTGAAGTGGCTGGCGCAGTTCGTGGATCTGTTCATGGCCCTCTTCTCCTAGTACTGTTCACAAATGGTACTTCGTCAGCAATTCGGCACTCTTCATTCGTCCTAGTGTATGCTGACGACTTAGAGTTGTTTAAAACTGTCAACAGTTTTCAGGATTGCACTGACCTCCAAAAAGACATTTTTTTACTCGCAAATTGGTGACGAAACAATACGCTGCTCTTTAACGCTTGCCAAACTATGGTATTAAGTTATACCTGGAAAACACACCATGTACAATTTCAATACACCCTCCGGGATGCTCCATTGCCAAGGGTGATGAAATGAAAGGCCGTGATGTGTATTTCGACAAAACGCTAGGCCTCTCTTCAAGCGCTACGTATGCCAAACGACGTGCCCTTCACGCTCTTAGTATTGTTTGTCGTATATCACATGACTTCCACTCGCCTGTAGCCTTTATGGACTTGTATTCCACCACGTGACTTCCACTGATAGAGTATACCTCTGTACTTTAGGGCGGAACGTGCGAATCTGATTCTGATCTCGTTGAGCCCGTCCAAAATAATTTGATGTCTATTTCGAAGCACCGACTTTGCCGTTATGGCGACTATGGTCCAGCCCTCTCAAATATGCATCAACTGACACCTTTAAAATCAAGAAGCATTACGTCAGACCTATTGTTAATCTATAAGATTGGGTGGTCCATGGCATTGTACATTGCCCAAAGCTCGTTAATCATGTGCAATGTTCTGCGCCGCAGAAGTGTGCCAGGAAACAGTCCACGTTTCCCGCCGGCCTTGTTGCAATGAAGACTGTCGTATGGATCGACACCATAAACAATAAGTATTCTGCCTGTACTGGCATATTTCAGAGTTCCTTTCTTGTGTATTGTATAAATGCAGACAACCATGTCGTATGATTGACTACCTTTTACGCCCGCCTCCTCGTTTTCTGTTCGCCGATTCGTTTCTCCTTCCCGCATTGTTTTGACTACCACAAATGTCTTCTTTGTACATTTTGTCTTGCATGCTACTTTTTAAGTGCACCAGTACGAAGGCTCTGTAGCTCTTCCTGGGTGCTATAATAAACACTTGATTTATTGTTATTATTATTGATGAGAAAGCGACAAATTTTCCATTGTGCGATAAAGCCGGCGTATGGCGTCTGTAAAAGCGAAACGGCACATAATTCTCCATTGGCTGGGACGTCACGTCACGAGCGCGCCTCGACGGAGCAGAGCAGGCGACAGGGAACGCTTGCTGCAGCGACAGCGCACCCCACGTGTCACGTGAGAAAAGAGGCCATTGCCGCGACGCCACCTTCGCTCTCGGAAGCCGGCGCGCGGCCTCTCTCTGTGTCTCTCACCCTTACTGGACTTAGCTGTGGCGCTCGCCTGCCGGCCTTGGTGACCGCTGTTGCTTCCTCAGTCTCTCGTCGCGCAGGACGTCGGTGGCATGCGGCGTTGGGACTGCAGGCTGCTGCTGCTTGCTGGCTCGGGTAGCACGTACCGCTAGGTACATTTCCCGCAGCGCAAAACTCGAGCGACCGCTCAGTGGCGTTCAATGTGACGAATATTTTCGCATTCACAACTCATAAGGAGCGCTTAGGTGTCCTCGAATTATTATTATTATTATTATTATTATTATTATTATTATTATTATTATTACTTTTATTATTATAACCGCAATAAAGTACCTGAGCCTACGCTATCTCTCCATATATGTTGTTCCTAGAACAAGAACTTATTATGGCAAAGAGCAAGGACAATATTATATTCCCAATTTGTTTTAATACTCTCCCCACCTCAATACTTCAACAGCGAAGTTTATCAAGCTTGAAGGATGCCTTAAAAGTAGGCACATGGAAAAAAAATAGAAACATGTGACTTGTATGAAGCTGTTATTTGTTTTTATGTGAGCATTGCCAATGGTGTGTACATTGTACCAGTGTCGATTTCGCGGCTTTCCTTTTAAACATTGGCCAAACATGTAGCACCTTTGTCGCTCAATTTTTTGCAGTTCTTGGTAACTAGTGCTGTATGTGGCTCTTGAAGAGAAAGGGTTTTAATTTATATTTTGGAGCATTAGTTATGCTTGGCACTCTGTCAATGAGATTTTGCCGTGACTGTCAGATCCCTCCATACAAGGCCTCCGAAGGCTTCGGCAGACCCGGCAAGAAAAACATGTACATAAGATCTCGCAATTATTATTATTATTATTATTATTATTGTTGTTGTTGTTGTTGTTGTTGTTGTTGTTGTTGTTGTTGTTGTTGTTGTTGAATATGGAGTAGCCACCAGCATTGTAGGTGACTAAGTCGCTTTCTTTTGTTTTCATTTCAATAACAAAGAATAAACTAACTTGCGATACGTGAACTGTCGGTAACCTCCAGCCACTGCAGGAATCTTCCACGGTACACAGCAAGCTTGCATGGAGGCTAGAACGATGTGTTTTGCTCGCCGTAATTCTATTCTTTTTACGCAGATCCCATGCGTCGACAACTACTCGTAGCAATAATTTTGAATGCAAAATGACGCTAAAAGGTACAGATGTTACAATCACACTTACCACAACAAGTTTCTTTCTCTTCAGCCAACGCGCAAAAGTAAGACTGGTCTGGCCGACGCGACTGCTTACACTACTGCATTCCACGGTTGTGTAAGTGTGGTGAAAGCCCTTCGTAACAGCAATTGCAGACGCAGTACCTTGGAACACGTAAACGCTTAATAAATCTAATCAAGGGGCCACGGGCCACGGGCCACCAGGCGTCTCAGAACGCTAGCGTCATGAGCGCCGGCAGTGGCGCTGCAGGCGTCGCATATTGACACTGCACGAGATGAGACCGAGACTGGTGGGACACCGTCGTCGTTAGTCAGCGCCCAGTGGAACATTATATCCGTAAAGAGCACCGGTATCAGTGAAATGGCATCACTTGCAGAATTACGAGCACAAATATGGCTTTCTTTATGGTTTAGGATAAAAGGCATACCCTGAGAATACATATTTTTGATGACGGTTCTTTGCGCTCGGCAATCACCGAATTTTCACGAACCAGTCAGTCAAGACCGTGAAGCCTGGTCAGAGCAGATTTCATTTTTCAATAATTTAACATCTATCTAGCATTCAAAATAGTTAATATGGACCCCCACCCTAACGCCAACACTCTATTCGACGGCGACGGTGATGTGGAACATTCACCAGGGGTGTCCATATAATTCCTATCGGAGAAAAAAGGCAGGTTACATGGCCACTTGCGCATCACAACTGCAGTTCTCTCAAACGTACTGCGTACGAACGAACAAGGTATTTACCGTGGTCTGCCGCTGCTTAAAAAGCGACACGAAAACGACACAGGCATTGGCGGCGCAACCTACCTTATTGATTTGCTTCCTTCGGGATGGTTAATGATTGTAATAAGCAGAGCTGGCAGCATACCAGGCTGAATTCACCGTTTGTTCATAGGCAGAGGGTCATACTCATTTGACGTCGGCCATGTATTCCGTGGCGGTGTCTATTTTTTTCGCTTGGAACACTTTCAGAAAACAAGTTCTTTAAATGTTACTCGAACTGCGTTACTACAGATGAGTTATCTAGCCAGGAGGATATCCTCTGCAAGAAAACGTCAAGGAACCGAGACAACATTCCTACATAAAGAATTTTAGACAGCTTTTTCATGTTCTTTATCACCTTGCCCCAGCAGAAATTACGACTTCCTCAAAAGCAGAACCAATAGCGTTCAAAGCTCTAGGCACACAACAGTACTTTGAAAAGAGAACAAACCCTCCTTTTTTGTCCGGCTGCTAATAAAGACGCAGAACTATTCTGGATACAAGACACTTTCTTTAGAAATGTTGTTCACTGCAAAAACAAGCATGGTCGACTGCCCTTCACGGGTAATTGTACCGGAAACTGCAGACGGCCAGACTCTCGCCATCTTCTTACAGAGTACGATTTAAACATTGACGACCGTTTTCGGGGTGAAGGATTCAACACAACAAATTTTTTTACGGATTTGACGTGTCAAATTATTTCATCATTTTCTGTCGACCGCAAGTATTATTATAATTTCATCCCTCATGATGAGCTATTGATCTAGTTACATGATTGCACAGAAATATACGGTATGACCCGGTTTCAAAACATGTCCGCTGTCAACATTGACGGGTTCCTTGAGCTGCTTTCACTGTACATTCGGTCAAGCTATGTATCATGGAATGACTGAATTTCCATACATACACCATGGCCGGTATTTTGTAGCGATACCTTTTCCGATTCTATGCTTTTTCAGGCTTTTCGCGCTTGGCCAGTGGTCAGAGTGACGGTCTGCCCACATTATCAACGGGATCGGGCGGCCGTGTGTGGTGGATGATAAGAATAGCATAGAATAAGGCATAAGGCATCGCTACAAAATAGCGGCCCAGGAGTCTGCATTGATTCATGGATTGCTGTACTTTCCGGTGACATTTATTAGGGCTGAAAAGATTGAAATATACTTCAATATTCAGAAGAATCGCCTGTTTAAATCTCTTCAGGCATCTCGATGACTGTTGAGTTCTTTTAAACGGTGTCAACTGGGACGAAGTTAAAAACTTTTTATTTCTCGACTCAGTTATTCTCACTCTTGTGGACGAGTTATTGCTGCATTACTAATTGTTTGTGGATTTCATGTTTTTATGCCAACAATGTTTTCTTTCGTGTATTTTGTGCTCCGGAGAACTGGGAACTAGTCAATCTGACTTGTCAGCTTTCTTTCCCGCACTCCTTCACTTCATGAGTGAATTAAAGGATATATTCAAATATTATCATACTTACTTTCTCATGTATCTAATGTCCTCTACGTACGCGTATGCTCCCGAAGCCTCAGAACTTAAACGTGAGTCACTTGGAAAGGTACGGCTTCATGCGCACAACATGCACTACTTCGGGTAGATACTTGTGGCGCCGCGAACAAGCTTCGTCATCTGGCATGACCTCATATTTCACGTCATTCAGACGTGGGACAATTGTGTAGGGCGCAAAATATCGCCTCAACAGTTTTTCTGAAACTCCCCTAGTGGGAATCCAAACCCACACTTTCTCACCGGGTGTGTAGACGACGAATTTGCGCTGACGATTGTACCGTATTGCGTCCTTGTCTTGCTGGTGGCGGATGCGTACACGTGCAAGCTGTCTGCCTGTTTCGGCACATTGAGCATACTCTTCAGCGTCTGCATGGATATCATCACAATCGTGCGGCAACGCTGCATCCAACGTTGTCGTGACTTCGCGACCGTGTACCAAGCTGAATGGTGTCATACGAGTCGTTTCCTGCTGAGCGGTGTTATATGCGAAGGTTACATAGGGCAAAATCTCGTCCCAGTTTTTATGTTCCAAATCGACGTGCATACAATGCATGTCTGCGAGTGTCTTGTTCTAACGCCCCATTAGTCCGTTCGTCTCGGGGTGATAGCCTGCCGTTTTCCTGTGGGCTCGGAGTTCGAGAACTGCCGCTAAAACTTATGCCATGAACGCGGTTCCTCTGTCAGTAATCACTACAGATGGGGTGCCGTGCTGAAGGACGACATTTCGACGGAAAATCGAGCTGCTTCAGCTGCTGTGCAATATCATGACATGAATGGCATGGCTTCCACTTCATGACATGAATGACGTGCGTGGCATGAATGTCATGAACGACATGACATCCCATGGTATGTTTGTCCCGACTCATGAGATGAATGGCAAAATTGACAGCACGGCGTGCATGACATGCATGATTGAGGTGAGATGCGTGACATGACATAAATGACGTGTCGTGCCATCATAGGATGTTGTGGTCTTGCGTCTGTCGTAAGACCACAACACGTTCGTCCATCCGGTAACTCTTTGAAAAGCCCCGAACAATGCTGGAGAGCGAGCTGCCTGAGAAATGCTTAGCATAACGTCATTTCCCACAGTTCTTGGTATCTGCACATATATATCTTCTTTTTAGATTTGGGTTTGCCCTTCTCAAGGCGTGTGTGTTAAGCCTACCAACCACTAGGCAGCAAGCCGTTAATCCCCTATAGTTCAGCGCACTCTAAGCTTATAAAGACAATGGCCTTTCAATCAAATTTTGTTAACTACATGGCTCAGCATTGCAACCACATGTGTGAAACCAGCTTTCATATACAGGATTCTCGCCTTACTGATGCGTGATGCCTGAAGCAGCTGCGATCGCTTATGGCGGACATGTACAAGCTCATTAAGTGACTAAAAATAGCCGGTAGCACTAAAACTTTAAATGCGCTACGAGAAAAAAGGAAACTGCCAGTCACCCATGTACCCATTGGCTCTCACATAATTTCGAAAACATTGGCAGAAGGACGTCGTCTTGTCTGCGCCGAATCGCCTGATATGCAAGCAGGTAAACATTGGAGCTGATGTAGCGCAAGGCTGCAGCGAGCATCGCCGTCCGATTTTTTCAGCTGCGTTGCAAATGTAGCCGATTCCATTCCACTATCTTGTAAAAAAATGTGTAGGTAGGACAAACACGCCGGCGTCTTAACGAGCAGATCAACGAGTATAAGTGCAATCCAGAACGCACAGTCCACGTTTCAGTTGCATTATTAGGCGGTAGGCTAATACAGGAGAAGGTCTCAAAGTTCAAGACTATAAGGGATACCTCGTATGAAACGTAAAACAGCGAAGAGTTAAACTGTACGTATGAAAATAAATGGCAACGCAATCCTAGCAAATACACATGCAACGTAAAAATACTAAATTTGGGGTAATAAAAAAAGTATTTGCGATTTTGCATATTACTTAAAGGCATGCAATACAAGCATGTACAAAAGTTGCTTTTATTTTAAAATATCAAGGAATTATAGATCGTGCGAAACCGTTTGATCGTGCGAAACCGTGACGCGTATGATCTGAGGTATTAGACATACGCGTATTATATATACAGCAACAGCAGTAATGAAAGTGAAATTATAGGTCTTATAAGCAATAGATAGTGAACGCTGTAAAATATAAAGAAATAATATCAATAGTACTCACTGTTAATAACAAAAACTTGGCGTAGAATATAAATGCCAACAAATGATTTCAAAAATGAAAACTGTAGCGAGTATGTGGTCACAGGTCAATGAATGAGTTAGTTTTTGAGCATTCCTAAATATAGGTAACGTAATACAGTTTTTTTAGTAATAAGAAAGTTGATTCCAATGCAACGGGACTATAATATTTAACGTAAATTTTTCATAGTTAGTTTTCCCTGTAGTTAAGATAAAGTTATTGGCCTGCGAAAATATTGTATTATTAGTGTTAGCGAGTGAAACGAGTCGACTGGCGTCGAGACACAGCTGGTATCTTAAACTTTATAAATAAATAAATAAATGAGTATGCTAAGTTTTCCTTGCAAGAGAGAGCGCATAGTTAAGATATTTAGGGATTCAGAAAGCAGAACTACGTGTCCTTTGGAACAATGAAACGTGACAAGTCGGCATTTTTCGTTCTGCAAGTGTTACAGACGTTGGGCATGTGTAAGGTAGGTGTTTTACCATGACGAGATGCCATATTGATGATATCTATGAATGAATGCATGGTCAAGCGAATAGAGAATAGGCTTAAACCTAACCCAACATTTGATGAGGTGGCTTCCGCATGAAAGTCACATTACATGGCACTTGGCCTTCTACAGTAGGCACTGTGGCCGCGTGCCCCAGTCCGCAAAAACAGCGACTGTCAGCTGAAGCTGCGATAAAACAATGCTCGAAATTTTATAATCTCAAGAAACCTTAAGACTGAAAGACAAATATATCAGCACCCCTTTAATTGCGCTTCAGAAAAAAGTTATTAAGTTATTGTAAATAAAGTTCGACTACGTGCAATATTAGAAGGACGCTGTCGAAAGATGCCATCGCACTCTTAATTTGTGTTTTTTCTGATGGTGTTCGTTCCTTTGCTCATAGAAACCAGTATCTTGCACTTTTAGATGTCAGTTTATCAGCAATAAAACTCAGTTGTTAGTTAGGCGCACGTCCGTTTTGACATTTTCTTGCGTCCTCATCTTCTCCGCGCTGCCGCTTTTGTATGTCAAATCAACAGGGCCATCAACTCGTGCTTTGCAAATTATGTCAGCCTGGACAGATAATTTATCTGTTGGGAAACCGTTCAAGTCACTTTTATTTTTTTATTTTTTAGGTGTACGAAGTACGTTAAAGAAACACTGTATAACATGCATATTGTAGCACAAATAGTATAAATAACGCTGTAGTCTTTCTAAAGCGACGTGATCAGTATACCGCACGTGTCCCATAATGTGTCGGCACAGTGGCCGATCGGGGGCCCTTACTGCGACGGGAAGGCAGAGGTCCCCAACCATCTGGCGACCGCTGTCCACGCGATGGAAGAGATAGCGCGCCCCTTCAACGAAAGTTCAAGGCGACACGTGGCTCGGTCCTCCTCGAGTGTGAGAGAAAGATGGAAGCAAGGAACTCGAATCGTTTCCAGTTTTGCGTCTACCTACCACGTGTGTATATATTTTTAGAGGAAATACTCGTTAAATTACCTAGGCCCTCTTATAATATTTCTGTTTCTTTTCACTGATCAAAAAGTCATCCCCCGCCCCTTTTCTTCGAAGCGAGGGAGAGATGTCCGATGCATGCTTACGTTTTGCGAAGAACGCCAAATCGCGAGTTCCCATTGGCCTATGAAATGGAGGCCCACCTCTAGTAACAAGAATGCTGCAATAGGTGCTTTAGAGTAAACATTAATGGAGTGAAGAAGCCAGAACATAAGTTTCTTCCCCTTCTCCACAAACTCGTGTGAGTAAAAAAAAAAATAAGAAAGAATGAAATAAGCATAGCTTCCAGCATCCCGAGTGCACAGTATAAAAAGGGACCGGGCATCCAATTTCAGCCATCACTTCTTCGAGCTCTTAACAGCAACGTAGGAACGAATCGACCATGAACGCCGTAAGTACTTCGTCCTTACTTGATTTCCTCTCAGTGCAAAAATAAGGCATCAAGTACCTTAAAACCTTGAGTGGCCTCCGCATTCAGCATTAAGCATAATTAATATTATTAGATTTTCATTTTGCACTACTTCCTTGCTTTGAAAAAGAAATGTGCGCAGCAGAATTGCCTTATTCGTGTGAAACTCCGTTGTTAAAGTGTTTAAACTTGCCTCGTACCAAGCTTAACAAATACTTTGCCGTACCATGTAGCACACAAACATATTAGTTATACTGAGAGTGCTGTGGTCAAAGATTCTTACGATTAGTACTCGGCGAGGTAACCAGCGGCAACTGCTAAAATAAACACCATAGGTAACAACTCTACCATTCCTCAGCAAACGCATCATATAAGTGTGGATAGATATCGATATGCTATCATGTAGGGACAGAAAGCTGGCTCTTTTCTAACCCACTCATGTATTATACTTCATCTATTTCCGGCTAAGTCCCCTAGCCTAGCGAAGTTCCTGCTCACACCAACACTTGTAGGTTCTGGTAACGGTGATAAGTGCCCAAGTTTCGCGGCTGTGCATAATTTAACTAACTCCTGTTGAAGGCTTCAAGACGTACGTTAGGCGAAATATGCTTATTGCCGCAACGACAAGGTCTGGTAAACAACACATTTTCTTTTCAGAGTTCGTTAGGTCCGATATGCCAAAAACTACAGCAATTTGTGTAAAGTCTGTTTGTTCGACAAACTACCTGCCGACGACAGCCCTGCTCACGTTTTTTACGGCTTTCTTCTATTATAGCTAGGGAACAGTGCAGATAACACTCAGATAAAGGGACGCCACACACTAGCACTGACTCTAACTAAGTTATGTCCAAGAACCTCGCAAGCAATCATACAAACACATAACTTCCTTTACAAAACGCTCCACCCAGCTATGAATACACGCATCTGTCGCCAATTCGTTTTAATGGACTTGCTAATGAGCCCTGATGACGCCGTTACATAATGCTTCATTATGGGTCTGATCCCTCAACTGTTTGCATGCTTATTAAATGCTTATTCGGTTATCAACTGGAGTACTGATTCAGTCTACTTGAGTACATTCATTGGCAAACTATAAACGTTTACATAAGTTCCTTTGGACGGCGCCACATTTCGCGTTTTAGTGGTGCCAGCGTGCACGAGCGATTTATCAGGAGCACTATCAATAGTACATAGGCTCTGCACCCACCTGCCTGCAACAGTGCGAAAAGTGTGAAAAGAAATCAGGTAGAAAGAAGGAAAGGCCGGGAGGTCAACCATGGTCCCACCTGGTCAGCTAACCTACACATGTGGAAGGGAACGGGGAGAAATAAAAGTGAAGGGCAAAAAAAGTCAGTGCGCGCACATCCGCAGAATCATGTTCACTCATCTCGTGTGAGAACGTAGGCAGTGGAGCAGTGCGTACAGAACTTTTCTTTTTTTTCGAAAAGGGCTGCCCTACGGCATAGTAAAGAAACTTGACAAAATACTTACAAATATCAATGCAACCTTGCTTCGTGCAGGAAGCACTTGAATACGTAGTGAGACACGATTCCCCACAGGTCCTGTGCCTGTTCGCCGCTCTGCTGGGCAGTGCCCTCGCCGTGTACGTCCCGACGTACGGCGTGCCGGTGGGCGCCGGATACCCATACGTTCCTGCTGTCACGACGACGGTGCACGGTACCCCCGTAGCCGCCGTGCAGGGTGCTGTCCACCGTGTGGTACCGGTCACTCCCACCGTCCACAACGTTGCCACCCCGTTCGGCTACCGCACCACCGGCGTCAGCTACAGCCACAGAGTCGACGCCCACCCGTTGAAGCTGCGCTACGTGTACGGAGTCGCACCGTACGGCCTCGGCTACGGCTATGGTCTGAGTCCCTACGCTTACGCTCCTGTCCTGAAGAAGTGGTAAGCACCGGAAAATTTAATCCACTGAGAGTTTCCTTACTCATCCGAGTACATATTGCGTGGTCATAACATGTGAGAAATAGGTAATATATGAAATCGACCATATATCAAGTCAGTATAACGTAAGCTATAAAAGCTAGAAATAAAACAATATCGAAAACGGAAATAAAACGACGTCGTAAGGTTTGAACATATAAGTCACGGCAGAGAATGCCAGTCAGTATATTGTGAAACAGCGATGATTGCTCTAAAACAGGCAGTGTTCTATTCACTGTTCTTGGTCAGTCGTTGTTTAGTCCTTACATTGTTCAAGTCAGCTTGTTCGTACAAATACTGGGACAAATGAACCGCCCCTGTACTGTGCAGAGCACCCAAACACAAATCCAACAGATTGGCGCATAGGGGTGGCAATGCCAATTAGACACAAGCCAGACTTCTTCGCTAGAAAATATATAAGACTGTTTGTGGCTCCTAATGACTGGCCCTACAAAACCAGGCAAATGTCATGTTATCTTGTGCAAAACAGCTGTGCACATAAAGCTAGACAATCCCGTGTCATTTCATGCTGTTAACAACTCCTGCTCGTTGTACATCGTTTTTGTTCACGCAGAAGAAATCCCCTGCTGATACAAGAGCAACATGGCCCACCTCCGGAATAACAGACAGAACTCAACACCAGAAGAAAATACTTTAGTTCCTGTTGTGACTGTTGGACAGCCAAATGATTGAAAAATAAAAAACACGAAAGCAACCGAAATCCACGCATCTTGGGTGTTTTTTTTTTCTGCTTATCCCCTCCCTCTATGATTAGCGTCCTTATTTCGCTACATCTGGTCTTTCCTTTCATTCAGTGTTGCATTTATTGCACTGGTGAAGTCTCCTTTTCAAGATACCTCAATAAAATTAAGGCTGAGCGACATATCGTTCTCTTACCTGACCGAGAGATTACCCGTTGGAGTGTATATTTTAATGTTACCTTGTATGCCACATAGTGATATTTTACAAGAATATATTTCTTTGGAGTGAAGTCGTCCTGGCATTAGTCGACAGCGTGTTCGCAGAGCCTAAAGGTTTTTCTGATTATCGATGTAAGGCATCCTCCGTATGTCACGAAACTGAGACTTTAACATAAAGGGCCTGCACAATGAGTTTGTACGTTCGCTCAGCGTGGCTACATTAACGACAAAACATACGGACAACACCAACGTCTTGAAACTTGTGAAAGCAACGTACCTTGAAACAAACAAGTTAAATACAGGTGTCAAAAAAAGTGAAAACGGGAAGAGCAATTACTAGAGCATATAAGCAAGACTAGCATAAGATCAAGTGCAGACGTGTACTAACTTGTGGATACTGCTATCACATGATGAGAGTGTGGGCCTTAGTCCCGCCGTTGCAATTTGCATCATTTGCGAAAGTAGCTGTTTTCAACTTTGATAAGCAGCCAATTCTTGCAGAAACAAAGTACGGTATGTGTTATCATCTTCTGAAGGCACGTATGGGTGGCTTGGCTGAATCCACAAGTGACAGGGTGTGGCTTCTCTGTCTCGAAGGACGTTTCTGAGGGAAGCAAAGCTACCACTTTGTATTCACGAGCTTCATAAAATCCTCGAAACCGTATTTGTCGCCTGGCTCTACGTAGATGTCAAGAACTGGCGCTGCCTTTTATTCGAGCTCAAGCTAAGGTTTGCACGGAGATGACTGCGTGACATAGTGCACCGGAGTTTACATGAAGACCACTGGATACTTTGACCAAGGGCTATCTGGCAACGGTGCGTTCGCCCGCCCGGTAGGCTAAAGTCCGTGACGAATTCTGTAATTATTTTGCGGGCGTTAGTATTTTACTACACGCTCTTTAGGGCTCTCATGAGCATACGTCCGCAATATAAACGAAAGTCACCCTGGCTCGCTCACAAATTATATTTTTTGCTTAGGCCTCACTCAGGATTATACTCAGACGTGTTGTCGCCGGACTCAAGTACACGAAAATTTAATTCAGCCGGCTACACTCCAAACTGAGAATCACCAAAATTCTACTCTGCCGGGCTTACTAAGACAAATGCCAATGCCGCCAGAACTAACTCTAACCTATTGAGATTCATATTTGACCGGTCGGTCTTACTCTGACTGCGTGAACTCACGAGTGAATCTGGTGACCTATGCTCATCACTATCTAAAAAAGGCGTGCTTAGTAGCTGTAATGTTCTAGGTCGTAACCTTTTCTCCTCTCCTTATAGTGAGCGTTCAAATTCATCCGCCCACACAACCCAATAGGCAGAGGTGGTGGGCAAAGGAACGCGAGCAAACGAGTGCGCAAGCCGAAGCTGCCACAAGACGTGGCGAAACCGGAGGAGGGACGCGCAAAAGGGTAACTACCAGCAGCTGACGCTCTAAAACAAAATTGTGAGCATTAAGTAACAGCCCCAAACAACAAACGCAAAACCCCCTCGTAAAGGCACGCGTCGGGTGAAGGTGTCTCAACACTGTTTGAGGCGAGATCTAAAGGCCACAGGAAGATCGCGATGAAATGCAGTGACAAGCTGGCTACGTGGACTAATCGCAAACCACGAGAAGATTTGGAGATAGTGGCTCAGTGTAAATTTCAAAAAGATTAGAAACGATGCCTTGCATGTGAAGCAGAGAAGCAATCTCTACAGTTCAAGTCTTCATACGCTTTGCTTTATCAATACAGGATTTTTCTTTTTCCTTTCCCCTCTCGCTTTCTGTCTCTCTCTTGAACTCTTCTTATCATGCTGGCAAGTAGCTTTGGAAGACACAACGATCTAAGGTGCTATGTTTAGTACGTGATAACGTGAGCGTATATGCACGCGGTTGTCGCAACACAAAGCCGACTCCCAATTTTCTACCTGCCAGGCACAACCATTGTCGCCACGTGCTGCTAAAAAAAGACGACAGTGGCTTTCACACATGGATGGACGAATGTTACGAGCGTCCCCTTTGGAACGGGGCGGTGGGTTGCGCCACCAAGCTCTTGCTATTATACTGTCTAATGTCCTACCTAAGTTAAAGAATAAAAAATAAAAAAATAAACGCTATAAACTCTCACACCCAAATTTTCTGATCCCCTAATGCTAACTGTGCTTTTGTACGCCTCCGTTTTCTGTCGTTTCCCTACTTTTCGTCCACCAATCCTCCTATCGCCTCTTACTAATGCCTATTGCGCACATGTTTACTTTTCCACTGCTCCCGCTGAACCCAAGGGCTTCAAGGAGGCCAGTGGTGCCTAAATCGCCCGCGGGGTAGACGTCTTCACATTCTAATAAAACATGCTCCATAGTTTCCCTAGCTTTACCGCAGCAAACACAGGCTTCTTGTTTCTTCTTATATCTAGCTTTATAGCTGCGCGTTCTAAGGCATCCCGATCTCGCTTCGAAAAGTAATGAGCTTCCCTTTGAGTTATCATAAATTGTTTCTTTCCTGCACAACCTTCGCAGTCGCGCGCCGAGTATGGGCACTTATCATACTAAAGCTTGCGGCCATTTCACAAAGGGTGCCCGATACTTTCGTGCAAGTATTCCTTGATGAGCGATAAAATACACGTGACTTGCAATACAGCTGCCAGCAAGCACAAAAGACTCTACGGTATTCCCACCAATTCACAGTTTCTTTGAGCATCGAGCAGCTGCGAGATATCAAGTCAGTCATGACTGCTGTGAGTAACCACGGCTTAGTTTACATGAGATATGAACTTCACCTTGCTTCGCGGTCACTCGTTCACTTCGAGATTCAAAAATTTTCCGATCACTCCGCCTTCCGTTTAACGAGTTAACTGTTCTAGCATTCTTCTATCTAGCTGCCATTTCAACCATGACTATGTCTTCGAGTAGCAAATAGTGTAGCCAGCGCAACCGTACTCTTGTGTGAGGGAAGCCGTGTGACTTCGCCCACAGTATCAAGAAGCGACTACTTTTCTTTAAGAATAGAGAAGCTTTAAGGGCTGCACAAAGGCATAAATGTTCAACCTCGGGCCAGCTACGGCTGTCCGAGCAAAGTCACATGACTTCTCCGCCTACCTATAGACATAATCGTGGTAGCGTATACAACCTTCTTGTCATACGCTGTACACTTTAGCCAAGAACATTGCTTAGGGCCTGGGCCTTTAAATGTAGGGGGGCCTATTTCACTAAGCGATCTCGTTGCAGGTGTGTGTGTGTGTGTGTGTGTGTGTGTGTGTGTGTGTGTGTGTGTGTGTGTGTGCGTGCGCATGTGCGTGTGCGTGTGCGTGTGTGTGTGTGTGTGTGTGTGTGTGTGTGTGTGTGTGTGTGTGTGTGTGTGTGTGGCAGATTCTAGATAAAAATAATGTATGCGTGCCCTATACAGGCTGTTTCAGCAAGCACTTTCAAATATTTTTTGTATAATTGCTTGTGGCAGATAGCAGAATTCTAGTTAATGAGGTGGTCTACTGGAAGAGGGGGACATTACTTGCACAAGAAAATCAATCGTGTAGTCGAGTAATTAACAAAAATTCAATAATTAAGTTTTTATCTACTTATATTTTGGCACATGGTGCAATTTACAAATTCAAGCCGTGGAGTTCGCAAGGCTGAAAACTTGGAACCAATTTTTAGGATGAGACCAGTTTCAAGATATTAATTCCCAAAATTTGTGGAGGAATTCATGGGCGTCCCGGTTACTTTTGGACTTCAATGTTTGCAACGACGTTTTCTTAAGGAAGTAAGTGGAACGACCGTGCCTTTTCACCGCAGGTTTGACGGCGCACATCTCGTAAATGGTGTCATCCACACAATTCTTTTCAAGTGGATATTGCTTGCAGTCTCACTCGCTAGAATTCATAAATTGCAATATGTGCCATGTGGTATTTAATTAAAAACCTAATCAGTGGACTTCTGTAATTTAGCCGATTATGCATTTCAATGTTTCGTGCAAGTAATGTGCGCCTCTTCGAGTAGCCCAGCTCAAGGACCCGGATTGTGCTATCTGCTACATGAAATTTTACAAAAAATTAAAAGGGCTCGCTGAAATACCCTAAATAACTTCTGTTATATTTTTATCAAGAACCTGGCTTGTGGTTCTTCGTTGGTCACACCCTATCGATACCCAGTGCGTTCACCTATAATCTAAAATGAAAGTGCGTCAAACGAAACTGTTCGTAACTGGCAGGCTCACATGCCACTTACCATACAGGTATTGTGCCTCTTCGCCGCTTTGCTGAGCAACGCCCTTGTGGTCTACGTCCCTACATACAGCCTACCGGTGATTCGCTACCCCAAGAAGGCTACCCTAGTGCAATAACGCCGGTGTACTTATATTTACGTGCACGTTAAAGAACCCCAGCTGTTCAAAATTAAACCAGAGTCCCCCGCTTCCACATGCCTCATAATCGGATTGTAGTTTGGCACGTGAAACCCAAGAATATGATGATTTAACATTTTTAAGTATGCAGTCATCACCTCTAATACATTATTGACAGAGGCGCAATAAACTGGAACTGGGATGGGCGTATGAATGACAGTAAAATAGTGTCGACTTTCAACGGACAATTACATCATGCCGCAGCGCTCTTTGTTAGTAATTCATGACGAATGTTCATCGCCGTACAAAAGAATAAATGCAAAGCGACGAAACAGCAACTTGAGTAAATTTTCAGTTGAAACTCGGCGACCCTCCACAATCCTTTTTCCTGTCAGTCTTGCATCTTTATCTCCGTTGATGGCACATCTTCGAATACTGAACTATTACTAACATGCCTAATTTTCTATTCTTTTATAGAAGGGCGCGTCCAGATTTGCCAAGCCAAGATGATTTGAACCTATGAGAATTCCACTGGAGTATTGCTCTCTTTACGATTCCAGATATGCTTTACGCAAATATATAGCGCAATATTAAGCAGCCGCCTTTGCAGCAGGAATACCTAACCGGCTGCGTTGGTCCGGCGGATTTTAATATTAGCACTCCGCATGCTCCGTACAAATTTTCGGCGCTGATCTATTGACTAGACTCAGTATAAATTTCTTCACCTGATATTGCTCCTAGAGCGTTGGGCCGTGCGCGCTCTCAATTTCGAATTAGGACAAAAATAGCCGCAGTTTCCCTCCAAAGTCGAAGCATCCATTGCGATAGCAAATTAGTAGGCAGCTAAACGAAGTGAGGATAGTAGATTTATTGGCCGCATAAAGTTGTAAACATTGGCTTACTAACTAAATTAACAAGCACGGTGTCACGAGCACATAGGTGAACATGAACACATCTCACTCGATGACCGCGGAAACTCGCTTTATGAAGACTGGAGGGATTAATCGCGATAGCAGCAGCGAGCGAATCGACCTTCGTGTTGTTTCTCACTTCAACGCGGACTAAGCGTCGAAGGCACAGCGGGTACGAAGTTACCTGCACTGGGCGTACTTTGTCCACGTCGCAGATCGCTCTCAAGATACGACGCCCGCGCGGCCGCGCCGTAAGCAGCAACCGCCGCAGTAGAACGCCCCGCCCTCGCTCCTCTGCCCCACCTCCCCCCCGTGCCACGCGTGCAACAGAAGGCAGTACGCTCCCCCCTCCTTTCCTCCTTCCACGCACGAGATTGATCCGTGATCGTCAAGCGACCCTCGCACATGCAGCATACGGCGCGCGGCGACGATGTTATCGTGCTTGGACTGTATACGAAACATAACGGCGACGGCGACGGCAAAAACGGCAGAAACGCGCATGGAGTGTCCATATAATATTCTATCGCATTAAAATTGTGACTGGAGGTGACGGTACACCTTCAATTTGTAATAAAGGCTTTGCAGATTCTGGTGCACTCGCCTCATAATGGCGCTGAGCCAAAGTATGCGTGCCCACAGTACTGTTTACAATTAAGACACCTATCTCTTCATAGAATCATCGTCACTGCTGCAGTGCAAGCAACATGTGCATGATACATTTTCCGTAAATACTATGAACTTCATGTTATTGTGTCGTTATGTTCCCAGGACGTAATGGTCAGGCTGGGAAACTCTCACGAGGCTGACTTTGAGAACGATCGAGAGAAAATATGAGCTGTACTTCAAGACTACCCGTGGTTACTTTTTTGGCATATGGTCACTAGTCAGAGAAGTGAAAACACTAAAAGGAAATGTGATATGCGTTTTCGAAGTGTTTTAATAAGAATAACAAATAAATAGCACGGTAACGTCTTTTACATTTGATCTTTTCATTTCATTTCGTATCTTTTACAGGATCGCTTCCCCTTTTCTGACAAAAAGTCAGCCGAACTGATTCACCAGTAGTCCAAGCAATATCTTCTTCTATAATTCCCTGTCGAACTCAATGTCAGCGCCCTGGAATACCCATCCGCAGTAGACTCAGATATAGCAAATTACGCCTTCTACGTAATCACCGAAGCATTGTAAACGTTATCAATCTAAATTATGCCCCTTAAATTGAACATTGTATAACGTTCAACACTCATGCTTGCGTTGCTCCTAACACTGCTGACTGATGTGGCTATCTACTTGTGCAAGGCATTCATACCACGTCCCGCGGTAGCTCAGTGGAGGTCGTGGGTTTGATTGCCGCCACGGTGGCCGCATTTCCATGGAGCGAAATGCGAAAAAAAGGCTCCTGTATTATAGATTTAGGGCCATGGTAAAGAACATCAGGGAGTCAAAATTATTCCGGAGTATTGTCACTGCTGCGCGCCTTATATATATAATCGTGTCTCCGGTACACAAAAAAAACAAAAAAATTTATTCATTTTCTATTTAAGGCAGACATCCGCCTCTATGATCCGCGTTATGATCCGCCTTTATGATTCGCTTCTATGGTCAACGGCTCTAGCATATAGCCTTGCTTTGACGCGGTACTGTTGGGTAAATTTTAAAGTTAGTAAGCAGAAGCCATTTCTCAGAGAAAGAAGTTCCTGGTCTGTTTTTTACCTGAGGTAGCTCGCTGTATATGGCTTTAAAGTTGTTCGAAGGAAATATTTTCTGTAATTTTTCAACTAGCTATCCTCGCATATCGAGCTTGTTTACTCGGAGAATTCAACTCACGCTTGAAAGAAAATAAGGGTCTCGTATCAGGAAACGCACTGAAGGGACACCGCCGCACTATGACAAGGAATTTTTACACTTTGCTTTCGATAATTTTATCTCTTCCAATCTGCGCGTGATGAAGTGCATTTGTTGCTTGTGTACACCTTGCTGTTTTATTTGTTCGTGATTACGGCTAATTTAAGTCGTCGTTTCGTTGAAATAAAAATTGAGTTGTAAAAAGAATTGTATCTGTGTGTTCTTTTCATGTTTGCTGTTCTTGATTGGGCGCGATGAAATCTATAAGAAAATAAGTCTGCAAAAATAAATTAATAAAAAAATCGCTGACGTTACCTTCTACTGTTGTTATATTCATTGTTACTGACATCACCTAGCCCTTTAAAAAATCGTATGTAGGCGCAAACCCACAAAAATAAGAGTTAACTTATACTTTGAGCCTTAGTAAGTATTGCTGCAATAAATACGGTGCTTGTTTTCCCCGCTCCCGAAAGATGCAGCAAAATAAGAAATGTTAGTTGTAACAGCGACGCATTCCACAGCGCATTTTCAACCCGTATTTCTCGAAACTCGTGCTAGGCACATAGTTTCTGACGTTACACTTGGAGTGGTTTCTAACATCAGTGTCACAAGTACAACATGCGGCCTGAAGTAAATGTTTAAAAAGTTCATTGGAAAGATCTGTTAAAAAGGTTACAATAAAAATTATCGCGCAAATTCGATGTCCGCCACTTCTGTGAAGCGTTATCAGTCATATGTCCTTTCGTTCCGAATACCCCATTTCTTTATAATCTGAGAAGTTCAGCTCAGTTACACGTGATTTACATACGTATTCGAAAGAGTGAAATTAACTTTTGACATCTTGTATACACGTGAGCCAGGCTTCTGGGAAAATAAACCACACGTTCCCATCTTCTGCCGACACGAAGCGGCCTGAGCCGCTACTGCAGGCACTGTGCTCTCCCAAGGAAAAATCGAATTAATGTATGGTGTTTATTGGCGCAAAAGGAAAAATCGAGAAGTAGCCACGCAGTCTATTCAGTCACTGACATCACCTTGAGCAGAGATGGTAATATTAAAGATGAGATCCACCGCATCCTCCAAGTGAACGAAGTACACCACCATGTCCGTACAGAAATCACTAGAAGAGAGCGCGCTGAAAGAAAGGAAAATGGCATTAAATATATCTACATCAATCGCAGAAATATGTACTCAGGTAAAGCGCAAAAGTAAGCATGTCTTTGTCAGCGCGAAGACCGAACAGTTTTTAAGAGGAATCTGTTGCTCGGGAGCAGCCCGCCCTGCTTTCATTATTCAAGCACATGTAAAACAGAACTGCTCTGATTTGACGACTGTTAGACAGATATGAACAAAATTGGTTCCATTTACGAGAAAAGCTGAATTACACTGAGTTTTAAGAGAATAATTTCGATTTAAAAGGACTCACTTTTTTGTGACAGTTGCAAAAAAAATTGTAAGCTTGAAAAATTTTAAGCACGAAGTTTACAAATTGGTTGCTCTCTAAACTACATTTCTTAGGTTCTCTGAAGCAGATAAATTTGATATGCGAGTTTGGAACTTAGCTAAATTGCTAACAATGCTCACGAGGATATCGCAAAGATCTTACACACAAATCAGTCGTATATCTCGCAACAGCGTAAAACATCAATTCGTTTGTTTTCGATGTATTAGTAGGGGTAGTTTGCAGAACATTCATATCCTTTTTTGCCGCTAAGTTTTAAAAAATCTTTAACTTAACGTTGGAAATTCAGTAAGTTTGGCGATAGTTGACAATTTATGCAAATAAAATGTTAGGTTAAATATAAAATATGCCTCCTACAGTCAGTAGACCAACTTTTCTTTTTTTTAATGCGGAAGAAATCATTAAATTCAGTGCAGTGAATGGCGAGAAAAAAAGGGTTTCTTCATTCCCTCATTCCGATATATTTAGATAGGAGCTCCAGAGGTAAAGCTTCGTCTGTATGTTTAAGAGATGCACTTTACATAGCTGGGATATATCTCCTTGGTGCAGAGTGGAGGATTTGAAAACTTTGTGCTTAGGTATCTTTACCTTTCGAATTTCTAGAATTTGTTTTTTCATTTGAAAAACTAGATCAAAATTCTGTTTCCAACAATTGGTAGAAATCAGCTGTCTGTTTAACATGCAAAACACCTTGTTTGAAATAGGTTCAGTGGTTGTCTAATGATTCCCTCTCTACGTTTCGCACATTCTAAATCAGGAAATTTTAGTTGGCCTTGAGGTAAACCTTGCCCCTAAGGTCTTGGAACACAGCATGCACTACAAACTGGCGATCAATTGGAGGCGACCATATAATGTACAAAACAAGCAAGAAACGCAGTAAAAAAGAATGAAAACAGCTTTAATTTACTTCCGTTTCAATTCAGTACAAAATTACCTTTTACAATTATGACAGTGACAAACAAAAGCGTGGAATAAACAAGGTAAGCATAACCTGAGTGAAACTTCTCACATACGCTAAGAGTCCTCAAGTAAAACAATATATAACTGGTTAATGCATCCCTTACTGGCTTTCTTGATAAAAGATGCTCCAACATTTTCACGCCTATATTCAGGTCTCCTCCTTCAGAAGCTACCTGCTAAAAACTCGACTCTTCCTCGCAGAGAGAGAAGTTCAACGGAGAATATATGCATGGAGGTATTTGTTTTTTAATTACAATGAAATCAAAGGATATTCAGGCGTCTTTACTGGCGCCGTGAACTCCTTTTCGCAGGACAAGTAGGACTGAAAGCGCAAGAAACAGTTGACACCACCGGAGACTGTTAAATATGACGAACATTCGCGAAGTCCGCAACCGCGTATATAAATGCGCAGAAGCGAGTAAAATGACACTGAGAATCACGCGCAGTTCTGTCATCAAGTGAGAGTGCGCAAAAGAGTATGCAGACACGCCCAATAAATGAATTTCAAGGTTAAACAGGGTAAGCTCCATTGTCTACTTTGCACTCAGGAAGGAGGAAACCACATATTCAAGCAGCTTTGCACAAAGACTGCAATGGGCGTCAACGTGTCCCAGAAATGTTCCGTGGCTGACAGCAACACACGAGAAGCGCATCAGGGTAGCCCGAAATTTTTGAACAACACCTGCAGACGGGCTAGATGGTGCATTGCAGATCGACGAAAAATAGGTGCACAGGAAGACACACACGAACAGCCGAGAAAAACATAGGAAAGGCGCTGTCCTGTGTTTTTCCCGGCTGTCCATGTGTGTCTTCCTGTGGGCTTATTTTCCGTCGATATGTAGCCTGAAATGCCATCGCTGATCAAAGACCAGCCTTGGTGGTTTCCGCCAGTGTATTTTCTTTGCTTTGTTTAATGGTCATTGAAACGTCGTTAGTTCACGCAACGTTCGCTGCTCCACCGGTCACGCCGTATGAAAATGCATTGTCTGTCCTCAGCTTGATAATTG
Source organism: Dermacentor andersoni (assembly GCF_023375885.2). NCBI lineage: Eukaryota > Metazoa > Arthropoda > Arachnida > Ixodida > Ixodidae > Dermacentor > Dermacentor andersoni. The sequence continues at coordinate 100,981,573 of NC_092816.1, forward strand.
TTAAGTATTATTAGCTTCAAATATTTGTTCCTTTCCTAGAACTCGTTGAATGGAATAAGTATACTAGCGTCGAGACGCAAGCTGTGTAGTTCGCTTGGTAGAATTTTCTTTTGGCGTACGCTCTTTTAGCACGTCAAAGCAAAGTGTTAATCTAGAGTAAATATATATATATATATATATATATAATATATATAATATAATATATATATATATATATATATATATATATAAATATATATATATATATATATATATATATATATATATATATATATATATATATATATATATATATATATTATATATATATAATATATATAATATATAATATAATATATATATAAATGTATGTATATAAGCTAGGGGTGGACGAATATTCCAAGTTTTGAATACGAATCGACTAGTATGCACTAACTATCCGTATTCGTGTTCGAAAAAGCATTTTTTCGTATTTTCGAGTAGTCAAAGCTAACCGCATATTTCGCATAACCTGCCATTTATAAAGACTCGTTGCTTATTGGTCATATATTGTTCTGCTAAACAGTGTATGACAAATTATCTTAAATCAGACGAGAAAAGCTTTTGAAGGAATGCAGAAACTAATCGGGACTGGAAGCTATGTTTTTAATAACATTTTAGAGCTGGTGAACAGGGACAAAGTGGAGAGGGTAGACAACACAATGCGACAACATGATGCAAAATAATTTGAGTTTAGCTGCGGAGGCCTACAGGAAAACCTGTGATTCTTGCTTGTAGTTTTTGTCGTTTTGTCATTTAGTGCTTCGGCAGTCTTATCATGTAGCAGTTTCACCTTGTACAAGACAACCTGTGAAGCGTTCCTCGCAACGGTCACATTTACGTGTGTCTACAGCAGACAAGTCCTTGAGCAGCCCTTTCTTGCTTCATTTTCCACAACTTCACTTTTTTAACGGCAGCCATTTATTTATCACTCTTCAAAAGCTAGACATGCAGCAGGCAATACTTATTGAACAGCTCGTTTAAAAACAGGCACTAAAGTTCTTGACCGGCTCTCCGTACAGTTTTCTTTCAGACATTCAGTGATCTTGCGTTCAAAAAGGATCATTTGCCCCTGATAGCTATCTGTCTCTTTTGCACTAGTCAGCACAGACGCGGTACCTAACCATACCGAAATAAATATACCTGCTGTCAATGTATGCATTTGCGTTTACCTATTCAATATTTGGTTTGATTTTGGACTTACTACTTGTATTAGATGCGTACTTGATAAACGCTGTCATTCACCCACCTCTAAAATAAACATACGAGGTCAAAGCGATCTGCGTGCGCGCGTTGACTCACAACCCGATTGTTGTGCCTAATGTTGGTATTGACTCGCCGACTATGATCGCGGTGGCATCTGAGCGCGAGAGGAATATTTCGGCGAGACACGCGGGCAAGCTGGGTCAGCCGGCCAGCGAGCAAACGATGGAGAGATAGTAGTAACTCGAAGAAGAGTCCAAGGTTATAAGACACGTAGTTTATTTCCCCGCTGCGTGTGAGACAACTTTCTCAGGCAAATACGCTTGGTGACTCATAGCTTGATCTGAGTTGCTTCTGACTTGAATGTGAATTCAAGTATCTGCTCATTACGTCTTCCATAATATTCCAGAGTCTGAAGATGCGCAGCGAAAGAAACTGGTGGTTAACGCTATGTTTAGACTGCTCCCGGCACAAATGCTAAAAAAAGTGACGCGATTATCTCCAACGGGCGCATTTCCATTCGTCGGCGCTCATGCAGACGAAAACCGCTCAGGTATTACAGGCATAAACCGTTTTTACGGCTGGCCCGTTCACGCAAAACGCAAGGAGTGATCACGAATAAATCTCTCAAATTTGCATGCACTACTGCTTGTTTAAAATTGCAAGAAATAAAACGGATGTGACGCGTGGATTGGTTCTGAGGAAAGTATAAAGACGGGCCCAGCATCACAAGCCGGCCATCATTTCTTTGAGCACTTTCAAGCTGCGAGAGTCCAAGTCAGCCATGATTGCCGTGAGTTTACCTCCTTTTGTGCTTCTCAAACGAGAGCTCCGAGCTTTTTTCTAGTTCTCACCCTGTATCGTTGTGTTCGTGAACTTAAAAGCCGCTGTATCGAATTTTGTACCACACCATAGGTAATCGTTGCATGAAATTTGTTGCCTGTAAAGCCGCAGTGTCTAGGCGACAACTGTACCGTTACCTCGGGACCTTGGCACGTCACTGTTCTACGTGTAGCGTTTGTCTAGCTTAGCTATCTGATGCAAATTACCTGAGTACATCGAGCATTCGCTACGTCATTAACGACGCTATACTACCGTGCGCTTAGCAGAAAGGAGATCACTTGAAATACGCTGACAGACAGAAAACTGATTTCTCCGCGCTGGGACTGAAATCGGGACGCCATCCAAAGGCCCTGCTTTTGTACTTACGACAGTCAGGATTTCAGACATCTTTTGACATTTTGACATCTGGGTATGACTTGTTTCTTTTTTCCTGTTTCTTCTATAATATTATATTTTTGTTCATTACTGTCGCGTCATTTTCTCATTTTGTTCAACTCGTCTTGAGTAGCAAGACGGGTTGAGCCTTGCTACATATGCATGTAGCAAGGCTGACATGTCCCGCTTCCCATTAAACTGTTGTTCTGGCTTTCTCTCCTAATAAACTTCGAACGTAATTTTAGGTAATAAACATCGCCGCTCAAATCTTGTCCACTGCTTTACGAAAAAGCACCCCTTCTCGAAGAGCTAACCAACGGTCGAACAGTCTTACAACATTCGCCCCAACTTTACACTCCCGCAGTTCACATAACACTTGCTCGGTGTTCTTTATTCCTGAATCGGTGTACTCGCCTAATCCTACTCGTGAAGGTATTGAGGATAATCAGCCTGAAAATTGGCTTCCTTGCCAACTAATCTTCTAACGACAGAGAGAAACTGTGTGGAAACACGTGGTATTCAAAGATTACGTTTTTGGAACTGCGTCTACGTTGTTTTCACCAATGGCAAATTTCTCAAGACATAAAACGACATAATAATTCAAAAAGTGGATGTCATTTCACCTTTAAACTCCTGAAGCCGTTTTCTTTGCGACGGCTTGTTGTAGCGAAGACAAGAGCCAAAGCCATACAACTTTTCTCTCTTAGCTATCAATAAGTATCGGACTATCAAACCCAAAAATACTTGTCTTGGCAAGTGTCTCACGTTTCCTGCAACAAAACAAATGTCAACGATTGAAAATTCCGCGAAGTCAGTGATGCTTGCCGATCGCGTCAGCCTTCTGCTGTCTGCGCGCGAGACAAAGCCAGAAATTCAAGTTGTTCATCAGCCTATGTAGCGCTGAGAAGCCATCCAGGGAGTAAATACCAGTGTCGCCAGATGGAGCGTACTTTGCTAGTTTCACATTCGTCTATTTTCTGCTACTCAATGACAGGAGTCTCCTGCTTGTTTTTTCTCTTTTGTTGTAGGTCCTCCTCCTATTTGCCGCTCTGACGAGCAGCGCCCTGGCAGCGTACGTCCCTACGTACGGCGTGGCGCTAGCCAGCTACGCGGACGCCATGCCGGCTGTTCACACTGTCCATGCGGCCCCGGTAGCGGCCGTCCATGCCGTCCATCGCGCGGTACCCGTGACTCCCACAGTCCACAACGTGGCTACCCCTTACGGATACCGCACGACGGGCGTTAGCTACAGCCACAGAGTCGACGCTCACCCGGTGCGAGTCCGTTACGTGCACGGCCTTAGTCCGTACGGTCTCAGCTACGGCTACCGCTTGGGCGCCCTCGGATACGCCACAGTCCTGAAGTGGTAAGCAATGTCAGCCCACCAACTCGAATCAAGCTAAACGCAACCTGCTTAGCTGGGGCACCTCCGAAAGAGGGGAAGAATTAGATTAGTCAAACGTATAGTGTTAATTGCAAAACCTGCCTTTTAATTATAATATACCCTCGAAAACGATAGAATGCAGCGCTCATTATGAAGCCTGTCGGGTGCATTGCAGACAAAGCTGTCCCGGTATCTCTTCTTTATGCGACCATGGAGGCGCAGAAGATTGGCGTACGCCCTACATTTGTCCAAAGAAAGGGCACCAACGAAGGCATGAACTTTGCTCAGTCCTGGTTTCTTCGTTGTTGCACCTAGAAATTTCAACGTTGCTTCGCGTGTAGTTGCGCCTCCCGCTCCTGAGTTTTCAAAAACAGCGCATTTAGTCCGCTAGGCATTCCAAAGTTAGCTGTGACTTCATATGCCGATATTCTTCTGTCCTTTTTTGCTTTTTTATTTTTTTGACAGAAGTGCTTAAGTCATCTGCCAGCTGGAGGGTAGCATCACGACTGCATAAATTAGCCGCAGCTCATAAAGGAAAAAAAATCACCTCTTATTCGTTACTCAAGAACGCAGAGGAACAAGGTACGGCTTCTCGTCACCGATTGCAGTGCGTAATTTCTGCCCCTATTGGGTGGCGAAGGTGAGCCTTAGTTTTCACCGCAAAGAATTTCGAATCATCGAATGGCTATCGTGCAATGTTGCCCACAATGGTTGTTCTTTCCCATTCCAAGTGTTACTCCTCAATGCCATCCAAGAAATGACTGAATGTAATTGCCTTATTCTACAATGCTATTATCGGTTCTTGTATTCTTGTATTTATGTAACTTTGTATAGCCCGCCCCCCGCATTTCTTTATTTACTGCAACGCATACCGTTTACTTACGCAGATGCGTCAATTCCTCTAGTACTGAAATCCTAACAACGTTTAAACAACGAGGATGACGAGGTGCGTTCTTCAGTAGACGAAGCTGCATCGTCCCTTTAGCCGCTCTCCACAATTATTGTTCGGTTCTTATCCTTATTTGATGGCAAGCGTACTTCACTTGAGAACGGAAATATATCGTAAAAAAAGAAAAGCGCGTTCTCGTGGGAACGCCAATGGCAAAACATATCGGACTCGACACACGCTTGTCCAATCACTATTAGTATGCGCGTCATTTCTTGTAATAGTGTCCTGATGTGTCAGTTAACGACATTCTCTTGAATAGCCTATGGGCTACCCACTCTACCTTTCTTTATCGAAGGGTGAGAGAGTCGCGTTTTCCTCTGCTGTGTTCTCTTTATAGGTAATGTCTTCCTTTATTTTGCAGAGAAAAGCCGTGCGTGTCAGTCACGAGCGAATGCGAAAGACCAGCCACCGAAACTATAGGCAAAGAAGGAGCTGGAAATGCTGGAGTTCTCTGTTTCTACTACGACTCTGTTATAAATTAAATCAAGGAACAATGACACCAGTTTGTTATGCATCGTTGTTTACTCTGTCATTTATGGTGTTTTATTTCGCTCACAAACTTTGCGATTACAGCTGTTGGCTCTTTATTACTTCCTTGTGAGTTTTTTTTTATTATTATTAAAATGGCTCTATATTAAAAAAGGCTCTATAGCGCTGTTTCCTCTTAATATTTTACTACCTGTTCAGGGCAGCAAGACATGCGTACGTGTTACATGCACAGCGTGCGGCAGAAACTGCAGTCCTATGTCAGAGATATAGAATGCAAACATAACAGAAATTTGGCTGCAAAAGTGAAACGAATTTGTACGCAATAATTGTAAGTAAAGGAAACCACATTCGGTTTCCTTTACGACAAAAACGACAAAAACGACGCGTTGCCTAAACTTTCCCAAAGAGCTGTAGAAATACGTGTATTAACAGCAGTCACAGCATCGTAATGCCACAGAGTAGCTCAGCCTAGGAATTGGCAAGGAGAATCCAGAGCTGTCTTGACCAAGTGCGGAGGTGGCATTCTGTTTATTTTATCGCGACCACCTCTTCAAGGACGGCGCCGGGAACACTCAATTTCACCGTCGCCTTGGCCCTCATAGCGATGAGGAAGAAGATCGGTAAGCCTCGTGTAGTTTTAATTCAGAGAGAAAGAAAAAAAAACTTTATTTTGATGTTGGGTGGTCGTGGTGAAAAGGCCCTCAGTCCAGAGCTTCGCTTGCGGTATTCTTCAGTGCAGCTCTGATAAAGAGCGCAAGGTGCCGTTGGTCGTCGGCGCTGGTAGCTTCTGTCAGCCACCTGACATGGGGTTTAGGAGAAAGGTCCATAGGAGCAAGCAGGGGAAGTGGACGTGGTGCACAGAACCAAAGGATATGGGATGTCTTCGGGTGTTTGCCACAGTATTGACATGGTGGGGGATCCTCGGCTAAGAGCCTGCAGAGCAGATGCAATCACGCTGGCGTAGGGTGTGTTTCAGTCTGGGCCTGAGGAATAAGTATACCTTGTCTATACTGGGGAGCGCTTTGCTGAGATTGGAGAACTTGCGTCATTCCTCTTGATAAGGCCTAGGAAGCAGGCCTGCCCACCTTGTGGTCGGGGATGGTCGCGGAATCTCGGGCACCTGGTTCAGTCTCGCAGCCAAGCTATTAGCCGTTTCGTTTCATTCGCCCAGTGCGTTACATTTAATAAATACTTCCGGATTATGAGTCGTTCGCAAAGTTTTCAAGACATGGCAGCCGGTCGCAAATCTCATCGCAACGCGCACATGTGCACATCTCACGCCGTGGCATGCGTATACGCCTACGAGTGTGACAAGCCAACGCCGTGACCCGACTCAATGCGCAGATCTTCCCGCTCACAAGAGTCACGAGCCAGGTTTATTTGGAACAGCTGATCACGTCGTCAAAAAAAAAAAGAAAACATCGCTGTTTCTGGCGCCCCTTCTATAAAGGCAACAAGGTCAGTTAAGGAATAAGCGTGCACTTGTACTCTTATTGAGAATGAGCAATGAATTACTGCAGCTGTCGGGCGGTCCGTTCCTTTGAGAGAGTGATCTAGAAACGCAACGGGTGTATCAATTTGTTGGAAGCTCGGCTTAGCGAAGGATTGTTCGCGCGGCACTGAGAAACGAAGACGGCTCGGTTCTGACCGCTGCGTCTCGGTGCGTTTGTTTCGTCATTTGTGTACCTTCTTCATCCGGTACGCCTGGTCATCGCAGACATTTACTCTATCATCTAAGTGCGCTCTTGATTGTCCAAACCATGTCATAATTTCTTACTTTACTATGTTATTATTATTGTTATTATTATTATTTATATTGTTGTTGTTGTTGTTGTTGTTGTTGCTGTTGTTGTTGTTGTTGTTGTTGTTGTACAACTGATCAGTTGCATCATGGCTCGTAATCCGCGCACGATCACCGGAGAAGGCAGGCTTTTCAATATTCCTGCGTCTTGGATCACCATAATGCTTATTTTCATGATCTCGATATTCTTCATACCTCGCTGTCATTGTTCTTTTCCGACCTTTGCAGCTGTCATATTTTCACACCTTGCTCAACCGCCTTTGTCCTCTTTTACAGCAAAGGTGATATGGCTAAGTTGCGGAAAAAATTGCGTGCGTACATAAGAGAAATAAGAGACGAAATAAGGAACCTATGAGTATGTATATATATTCAATTAATGTAGCTATCACACACTACAGCTTCGCTGGTCATCGTTCTTCAGAGTGGAAGGTAATTTTTTTTATGATTACATTCCACTTTGTTGTAGGTACATTCTTCTTATAAAAGTTGTTCTTCTTAGTCGTTTTTTTTTACCTATACTCCTCTGCGGCTTTTTTTTTATGTAAGCGTGTGCCACAACTCAGAGCTTAGGGTTGTTCCTGGGCACGGTATATAATTGATTGATTGATTGATTGATTGATTGATTGATTGATTGATTGATTGATTGATTGATTGATTGATTGATTGATTGATTGATTGCAACAATTTGAGAAGTAGTGGTGGCCTTTCCAGGGGCTTAATTTATTTTCTTTGAATTTCACCTTAATTAAATTAATCATGCCGGAAAAGAAGTCAGAGAGCATTGGAGGGAGCCGCGAGATAGAGTAGAACAAAGACGTTAAAAATGACGACTTGAAGCCTGTTTGATCTATTTGACGTGTCCGGGCTTATTACGTAACATGAGGGCAGTCGTTGCGGCGCGTAGACCGTCGGTGACCTCCAGCCACTCACCGTTGCAGAGGAATCTCCAACGAAACAGCAGGGCTTGCGTGGTGGTCGAAACGATCTGTTTTGCTCGCTGCATAACTGCCCGCTTCTTTCTTTTTTACGCCAACCCCGCGCGTCTATATTTACTCCCAGCGCGTACTGTGAATGCAAAACGAGGCAGTTTACGACGCTTCTTTGCTTACTTTAGCGCGAATTCAATCGTTTACGACACCAAATGCCTCAGATGTCACAATCACACGTACCACGCGATTATCTGGCTGTTCAGCCGAGAAGGAAAAAAAAAACTTGGTCGCTTTCATCGCGTCCGGCCGACGCGATTGCTTACGCTACTTCATTCTACGATTGCGAAAGCGGTGGCGAAAGCCCGTCATACAAGCAAATGCAGACGCAGCGCGTCGAAACACGTAAACACCTGATAAATCTAATCAAATGACCACGCATCAATGGGCGTCAAGTACCACGTAGGGAACCCCGTGTACAGGCCAATGAGGAACTTTCTGCGCCCCTATCTGCGTGCCAATAAATTTTACAGGCTGATAGTTAGGAATGCTTAACAACCTGGGAGTGACCGTATGCGCCCGTGCAATACGTAGAAGGACATTTGGAAAATATTTTCCAACGGCCAACCAATCACGGGACGCATTAAAGTGCGAGAAGGACCGCTTGATCACGCGGTACGGCAAAGCTTCATTTTACGTCGCCATACTATGCCACATGTAAGTTTTTTGCACTGCAAGCCACGCTACGGCAGTGACGCTTGGGTAATGAGGTAAATCTTTAAAAAAATTCCCTGACACCGGTTATCGACCTACATGACCTCTTCTTTAAATGTGCACTCACAGAAGTAGACTTACGCGACGATATCCTTGAACTTTCCCATGTTAACTTGTGTTATATAGTCGTATTAAGGAGTTCATTCATGTAATTGCTTTAATTTGTGAATGGATTGGTGTGATTTTAAGAAGGCGGGGAGAGGGGAAGAAATAACGCTCGCCTGGGTAGGTAGTTAGTCTGTAGCAAAGTAATAAAAAAAAACAGTGTTGGTTTCTTTCATGCTCGAGATAAAAGAAAACGCACTGTTGCTCCGCTACACGTTTGCGAGCACGAGCAACTGCTGCTGTCAAACACGCGGCGAGCAAACTAACTTTGCCTGTGTAGCGGGTCATTTAATTACGCGTATGACACGTCGCCTTTATTCGATATATATATATATATATCGCGCGACCAGTGCCTGCGTCACTGCCCTCTCATTTTTGAAGTGGCTCTTTGAGGTGGGGCACCATGTATAAGTTACCGGAGAGTACGTGCACCCTATCACTCGGCCTGATACCCTGTTTATACACACACACACACACACACACACACACACACACACATATATATATATATATATATATATATATAGTCATATCATAAGAAGCCAACCGCTATATATATATATATATATATATATATATATATATATATATATATATATATATATATATATAACTTAATTCTCCACAAGTAGGAAGATACCTGTAAAGAAAGAGGTCAGACATGGAGATCTCTCCAATGCTATTCACTGCGTGCTTGGAAGAAGTATTAAAGCTATTAAACTGGGAAGGCTTAGGAGCAAGGATCAACGGCGAATATCTCAGCAACCTTCAATTTGCAGATGACATTGTCCTGTTCAGCAACACTGGGGACAAGTTACAACAAATGATTGAGGACCTTATTAGAGCATAAGAGTGGGGTTGAAGATTATTATGCAGAGGACAAATATAGTGATCAGTAGCCGGGCATGACGCGAGAGTTCAGGATCGCCAGTCAGCCTCTAGAGTCTATGAAGGAGTACGTTTACTTAGGTCAATTACTCACAGGGGACACTGATTATGAGAAGGAAATTTACAGAAGAATAAAAATTGCTTGGAGCACATTCGGCAGACATCGTGAGATCCTGATTTGAAGCTTACTATTATTATTAAAAAGAAAGTTGTACAATCAATGCGTTCTACCGGTGCTGACATATCAGGCAGAAACTTGGAGACTGACAAAGAAGCTCGAAAACAAGTTGAGGACCGCGCAAAGTTCGATGGAACGAAGAATGTTAGGTGTAACGTTAAGGCACAGGAAGAGAGCGGTGTGGATCAGATAGCAAACAGGGATAGCCGATATTGCAATTGACATTAAGGGAAAGAAATGGAGCTGTGCAGGTCGTGTAACGCGTAGGCTAGACAATCGGTCGACCATTAGGGTTACAGAATGGGTAACAAGGGAAGGGAAGCGCAGTCGAGAACGGCAGAAGACTAGGTGGGGTGATTAAATTAAGAAATTCGCGGGCGCTAGCTGGAATCGGTTGGCGCAGGACAGGGGTAATTGGAGATCGCAGGGAGAGAGGCCTTCGTCCTACAGTGAACATAAAATATGGTGGTTATGATGATGACTACGACGACGAAAAGGATGATCATGATGATGATAATGACGACGGTGATTATGATGATGATGATGTGGATGATGTCTCTCAAGCGAGAGTGGAAGAGATAAATGAAAATAAAAAGTGCAAGCACATGCCCACTGCAAGTATTGCAAAGCAAGGTTGCTCGAAAAAAAGAAAATGCAAGCCGCACACGATGGCTTCATTGTAATGTCTGCAGAAATAGGTGATCCAGCAAGAGTCCCTCAAGACCGCTCAGGTCTCCCCATTGTATTAAATTTAACACGGAATTGGTTGGCAAGTTAATAGCGCATCTTGATAGACGTGATTTGGTTCACCACAAGCACTTGATAATACAAGTGTATTTAATGTTTTGTATGCAACATGAGGGGTGGGAGAAAATCCCGCCGGAGATCTGCTTCACTGTGCTGCCACCCCTTTTAGCATGAGCAGCAGGGAGCAGCATAATCTTTCACAATAAACATAAGCGCATCACGCGAACTGTATCTTTTCAGCACATAAGATCCGTGGTATCAATGATTCGGATATATATACGTGAGCGCTACATTCTCATCCATGTTTCGGTTCGCATCACGCGGCAACTAGATTGTGCGCGCTGCGAGTTTTGATAACTTGTCCGGGAAGTCTGGTTATAGCTCTCACGAATGGTCGTGCGGTCAGACACAAACCTTGCTGATAGCGGGAATTTCGAGGCCATAACAATACAAACACCCTTTCAAAGTGATGCAATCGCCGAGTTAGGCAAGAGGCACATTTTTATTCTTTGTAGCTTTTTCGAGAGCGCCTCTGTTGCATCGCGCAAACGGGAAACCGGATGAGCGGTTCTACATCGAAGTTGTTAGCATAGAGAAAGGAATTCAACGAGAGGGGACACTCGGTGAAAACATGAGCATCAGAAAAGAACTTGTGAAATGAGCTTACAGACAACGTTTTAGTTTATTTTAATCTCTCTTTCTAAAACTAAAAAAAAAGTTTTGCGTATAAATCAACTGATACTTTGCGAGTTATTTTTCTTGCGTCACCTAGTAATAAGCTAACGGCACGCCAGACCCACCAAATGCAAGCGTCATGCGCCAGACACGCCACCGAAGCAGGAGAGGCTGGCTACGCATGCGATGTTCGCCTGTTCGGCGACCCGTCTCTTTTGAATGTAGCCTGTTCGTTGGGCTCCCAGCGTATTCCCCCTCCCCCTCCCCCCTTGCGTTCCCTCTGAACTTCAACACGGCACCACTGCACTACTGGTCTACATTAAGGTGATAAACTTTGTTTGATAGTATGCGACGGATTTAAAGCAATTTGGGCTTTTACAGCATGGAACCGAGTCTTGTGACGCCGTTAGCGAAAAACAGCTTGGCCGTCCTCAATTAACTCATTCAATTTGAGATAATGAATCACACTGCGACAAGGTGTCTACGCTTTCCATAAGCCCCAGCATTACTGTAACTTACTTCGGTAGTTTTTGGACACTCCACGCTCGCCGCACCCGACTTTGTGACGCAGTTTGGCCCTGGCGACAGTTAGTTTGGAGTGTATTGAAGCTTATTGAGACAAGCTTGTGACGCTTTCTATGGCCCTGCCAACAAACACCTTCTTTCGGTACTAGTGTTGGATTGCGCAACATTTTTACGAGACACACACCACAGAGCGCTACTTCCAACTATCGTTTTATTCCCTTGTCAGTGGAATAAATAGACTGAGTGGAATAAATACAGTAAATAAATAAATACAATAAATACAATAAATAAATAAATACAATAAATATAAATACAATAATAATAAATAAATACAATAAATACTCAGTGGAATAAATACACTGAGTGGAATAAATATATTCCTGTATTTATTTCACTGACAAGGGAATAAAACGATAGTTGCAAGTAGCGCTCTGTGGTGTGTGTCTTTTCTGTGTGTCTCGTAAAAATGTTGCGCAATCCAACCTCTGATATGCTATACCAACACGCCCAGTCGTCAACCTTGGCAACTTTCGGTACTCACGCTTGTCGAAAACGCAACGAGCGATTGCCAAGCACAGTAACACGAGTGTTTTGCTTGCCACGGCAAAACGCGCAAATGATAACGCCGAGGAGCCGAAAAACCAAGAACTAAAAGAATTCTGTCTTCTCAACCACTAAAAACAGGCTGCGCGCCCACCCATTTGTCGTTAGTGCGAGGAGAAGGCATCCTGCGAGCGTCTAGCATGGTCTGGCTGAGAGGCTGTCCTGTGGTCACCGCTGTGTATGCAGCGTATACCATCACATTGGCTGAACCTAAGTTGTTTCGGAAACGCGCAGTCACCCCTGTATTTGTACTCTTAAAGGGCAGGAAATAATTATTGGGAATGAGGAATGCTTAGAAATTAGGTGCATTCATATTTTATGGTATTGCTTGGGATAAGTCGGGTATTTTCTACGCCATGTGTACGTAGAGGCGAATCGCTTTGGTTGTTAACGCCGCCCATTCACCATTTTCGCACGCTTCGCCTCTGCACGCAATATTCCTATAAGGTCTAAACCCTAAAATAACACATACTTGTAATTTTTTCAGCTGGTGCCGTCCGGTGGAGCTTCGTGCGGGAACTACTGCTGCTTACTTGGTGCCACAACGTTGGATAAACGCACCAAAATCCTGAAACGAGCATTTATATGGAGCAAAATAAACATTTCCTCATTTAAACGGCGTCTTACGTCTACTTTATGAAATTGTATGTGGCACAGATTCGATGCATGCTTCTAAAGATCGTTCGCAATCATTTTTACTAAATAATAAAACGATTCCGCGCTAAGACTGCTCGTGGTTAAGCAGGAAAAGCAAAAAAGAAGAGAAATACCGCACCTATTAGGGCGGCCGGTGTAATGCGTGCTATCTATAGCCTTCAAAACGCGCGCGCCCAACACCGAAACCGGAAGGTGTTAATCCCCTCCGCTTGGTGCGCTACAGCTAATTCGGCCTCTGGGTTCTTTGAGAGTGTCCGCTCTTTTTTAATGTATTTCTCTATGCTGTTATCCTCTAGTTGTACGGTATTTTTCGCGGCACCCTCCTCACGGAAAAAACAAATTCCTTCAGCGATTGGAGGGAAAAGTGCCCACATTCCCTAGTATCACGCATACAGCGTACAGTACAGCATTCGTTTCAATAAACGGCAAGCACAAAACAAGCATCAAAACCACACAATTTATGATAAGGCGCTCCTGCTAACAATGCGAGACACGTAGTGTTCCCCGCATACGTTTCCTGGTAGAGATTTGCTGTTGCTCAAGCTGCCGCGGCGACGGCGGCATTTAGCAATACGACCAGTGGCGGTTACCAAGAATGTAGCAAATGTGGTCGCGCCACCCATCGCGGTCTACCACAGTGACTACAAAGCGATTGTCGTCACCATTACGCTAAAGCAATAAAGCATAGCATACCCACGTCGGCAGTTGTAATGGTAGTTTTCAACAGCTTCACTGGACACCCACTTTCCCAGGACTCGTATGGCGAGTTTGTTATATTTAAATTTTGTTATATTTTACCAGGCTTCGTTTTAAGTGCGGAAATAAAAGCAAAGCAGGGCACAAGGAGTTGCCAAAAATTGCTATGTATGTTTTTTCAGTTTTTTATAATACTAAATACTCAAAGCTGCACAATATAGCGACAATGTCAGAGCTGTACATATCTGAGCTCGTTTGCAGCCTTTTCTAACCAAACTGGAAGTAATAACGTAAGGCCATCTCTCTGGCTAGCAACATAACTCAGCATACGAGTATACTGCTGCACCTGCCTGACAGTGTAAGTCACCGAACCTGAACCAGTACTGTCCTGATATTGTGGACTTTTAACATATTGCGTCAAACTAATGTACAATACCTCTAAACCCAGTAAAATATAGTGACTGCACTGAGATGGCCCTAAATTATTAAATAAGGTAGCTTTCCTACAGCCATATTTGGTTTCGACTCTACTGTGCCGTGACGACATGACACAGTAGATAGTCACGTGGAAGCAGGGCATCGCGAAGTTTTGACATTCGCTCCTCTTGCTAAGTCGTCTGCTATTCTGTTATATCGTTCCTCACAATGAGAAGCGGTATAGTCGTATAGGGGCAAATGTGAAAATGCCGCAATGTTCTGCTCCCACCTGACTACCGACTGCGTCATGAGGTCCAGACACAGTCACCTCCTCAGAAACGAAACCAGAACTGGCTGTGGTAAAGCTTATATATTGAATTATGTGGGTCGCTCTGAGGATTGCTGGCATATTTTTTTCCGAGTTCTAGAGGTCTAGGACGTTCATTGAACACAAAAGGAATTTACAGACGCAAGCATCATGTCAATACTTAATAAATTAAAATTAGCTCGATCCGCCATGGTTGCTTAGTGGCTTTGGTGTTGCGCTGATAAGCACGAGGTCACGGGATCGAATTCCAGCCTCGGCGGCCGCATTCGGTGGGGGCGACATGCGAAAACACCCGCGTACTTAGAGTTAGGTGCACGTTAAAGAACCCCAGGTGGTCTAAATTTCTGGAATGCCCAACTACAGCGTGCCTCATAATCAGATCGTGATTTCGGCATGTAAAACCCCGTAATTTAAGGTTTAGCTCGGGGCTATCTCTGATCCTATTCAAACAAGTAAAAACCTTCAACTGCTTTTATTAGGCAAGTGCCCGACGGTCGCTCTGAGGCTTGCTGGTATTTCTTTTTTAAGGCCAGGAGGTCTAGGACGTTTATTTAACGGCAACAAAAAATTAACAGACACAAGCATAATGTCAGTATTTAATAGATGAAGGTTTAGCTCGGGGCCAAATCTGATCTATTAAATTATGTGTAAAAGGTCAAACCACTTTTAGTGGACAGGTTCAGGACCGATTTGAATTAAGTTCGATTGTTCGCAATTAAGTTCGCATTTGAGCGAAAATGCTAAATTCTAGTGATTCCCGGAAGCATAATTCTAATTCAGGAATTGCAACTTTTTTAAAGATATCTGAAGCGTGGCTTGCAAATCACAGCTTTGCACCGAAAACCGATATAGCAGTTACGTAAACTGCATCTATCGGAGCATCTAAAGTGGAAAAACTTTATTTTATAAAGAAGAAGACGAACATCCAATCCAGCGCCATCACCACTTGTTTTCGAGTAGTAGATGCTCGAGCTAGGAGCCGGCGTACCGTATTCACAACACTCTGTTCACTGATGAATCCCTTTTGGAAATAGAGTTTTTTTGTAATTATGGGAGGTGTGTGGTAAACCCAGTCCGTGCATTCTCGACCTCCGAATGCGCCCACTACCGACTACCATGCCGTGCGACGACAGAGTCCAGCAACCTCCATCGCCTCAAGCCGTCATCTACTCTTGTCGTGTTGCTACCTCCTAGTGCCTTTTATGGTGTTTTTTTTTTTGCGCAGCGTGTCTTTTTTTAAGCATTATTAACCATCTAGTCCAAAAACAAGATTTATTATGCCTTCATCGGCAGCGGTGTATTTTGCCAGCGGCAGCATGATATGATCAGTGGAGCGGGTGACAACGACGTAGATTATTTGTTCTCACCGCATGATTGGGTGAGTCTTCGTAACAAATGGGAGGATGCAACAACACTAAACAACGTGACATTTTGCAAGGGTAGAGGCTTGGGCGAGTTGGTCGTGGTTAATAACCGCAGTGTTTGGAGGTCGCGGTTAACCCAATAAATAATAGAAGCGCAGTGCATTAACACTCTAGGTGACCACTGGGTAAACACCCCTTCCATTGTTCTGTCACTAGATTAGCGAGATTACCTGGCCGAGCGCCGGGCAATTGTGGGCATGTGAAGTGATCTGACTTATCAGTGATGTGCTGGCTCTGTGTATCCCCCTTTTCCGTGTGTTTTCCTGTTTGCCGCGCGTATATGTTATGCTCGTCCGCAAATAAAGATCATTTGGAAGTTAGCGCTCTTTACTCTTCTCTTTCCTTCCTTACCAACATTCGTGCGCTACGCAAGCATCGCCTTTGTGACATATTACATATTGGAATGCATTAACCTGTGGCGCAGAAGTCACGAAGCTGACGTTTAAACTTGATTTGTTATCAAATGTACTTTTACAGACGTGTTCGATCGCACCGCTATCCGTAAGCTCTGTGCCGAACAACATTTACGCGAACCTGCACGGCACGCAGGCGAAACTATCACAAGCCAAATTGAAGGCATCGTTGACCTATGTAAACGTGTGAGCGTCACCATGACAGAATCTGATAAAATAAGGCATATTATGAAATAATTAGACGGCAATTCATGCCAGCTGCTGCTTCCAAAATGCACGAGCACAGCAGCTGATGTCATCGATTTGCCCCAAAGCTTTGACGAGTTCCGGAAACAGCGAAGTTTGAATCGCTGTCCATCTGTGCCAGACGAAAAGCTTTCGGTCCCGACCACGACCCCCATTCACACTTCCCTGCTTGACGAAATCAAGACGTCTCGGTACGAGAAAGTTGCGCGCCCACTATCACCCGTACCGCTTACACAAGAACCAACTATCGGCTTCAGCCAATGCTCTAGAACGTAACTTTACCGGTCAACAAAGCACACCCCGGTAGTTTCGTTCAAGTATTTGGAAGCAGCCTTCAGGCATTGATCTCGACGGTTGAGCTGCCCCCTCATTCTAACGTCCTGCGAAAGCTCCAGCCCTTGCTATGCCTTGGTAGGGTTGGCGCACATCGGACAACTGTCCAATAGGCTTTGCATATGGCATTTCTCGACACATCACTCGTTTTTTGTCGCCGTCGCGGACCACGGCCTGCTGATTTTCAACGGACGAAACCCTACGTCCTACAAATATGCTGCCCCTGAGCAACCGAGTTCCTTCCGGAGAAATCCTCCTCCGGCATTCACCACGCACTGCTCGACGTCTCCGCGTCGTTGCTCCCTCTCTCCTAGGCGTTGCCACCCACTGACACGAGATGAGGAAAACTAAACACCACAGTTCCGAAGACGAGAACTGCGCGTCCATCGAACTGTGCAAGTCCTCGTTCTTCTCCTGCTAATTTGATAGTATTCGTTGACGGCGCCGCTAAGCTTGCCCTTGTGGACCATGACAAGCAGTTTCGGCGATGGACGCCACACATTGCCACAACCTTAGAAAGGTGACCACGCCCCTTTCTGACCTATCTCATCGCATTGCCACCGTGCAGCAAATTCTGCCGTTAGCGATGTGTGCAGCTCGACTGTGGATTTCAAGACGTCCTCTACACCATCGACTTCATCCTCCTTCATGTTCCCATTAGATCATTCTGGAGTGGTACTTTCGAGCCAAAAGCCAGTATTGATTGCGCACATGCAGAGGTCACATATGTTCCGTTCTGCCAAGCCCTATTAGAATGCACTGTCCCTGTTGCGTCAAAGCTCATAACGACACTGACATTCCTCCTCACTCATACGCCCTTGTGCCGGCCGCCGGTACCGCTTTCAGTGATGCAGCGGCCACCTTCACGCCATCTCACGTTCTTGTCTCTCGAAGAGTTCTACCGCAGCCCTTCGCCGCTTTCGTCGTCATCGCCGCCTTCAGCCTCACTCATCGTGTACAACTCATTTGCCATCTCGCTTGCCCTGCTTCGCCATGGATGTCTCGGACACCGCCGTCAACTTGCTACAAACTGTTACGCATTATTCTTCGTCCTGTGTCGAGGTCAGTGTATTCGCCACGCTTTCCAGCCCTGGAATTTTTGAGAAAGCCTTCAGTCCTTTCATTGCTGACGATCTCACGCCTTAAAACCGAACTCAGCTTCTTAGTGGGCTGCATCACTTTCGTTCATCTTTTCATGTTGACCAGCCTTATTTAAGACACACATCCACAGGGAAGCAAGGCATCGATGCTGGCATCCATCACCCACTGCGCCAAAACAATATCGCGTATCAGGTCTGGAGCATCGAGTCATTATTGAACAGATCAACGAGAGGTTTGTTCAAGGCATTATTCGCGCTTGCTCTCACACCAACCCACAGTGAGCTCGAACTGGAGTTTTCAATGCCTACGAGCGCCTGCGCATGAGCTATTACTGGCATGACATGTACAACTTCATTAAGAGGTATGTTCGCTCATTCCCTGGGTGTCAATGTCGCCGATTTGTACCTGGACGTTTACCCGACCCCTTACAGCCGATTCCTTGCCCTGCCGGACTCTTGCACGGTATCGGCGTCAATCTCTACGGGCCAGTTCTCATCACTTCAATCAGCTGTCGATAGATTATCGTCACAATAGATCACTTACCTTGGTATGCAGAAACCGCCACTCTACCAACAGTCAGAGCACGTGATGTCACGTCTTTTATTTTTCGCCATTTCGTTCACCGTCATGGCGCACCACGAGCAATCTTGAGCTATAGATGCGGTACCTTCTACCGTGAGTACTCCTCGCCAAGTGTGATGTCGTTCACCGGACCAGGTCCGCTTAAAGCCCTCAGACTAACGCTTTCAGAGCATCTTATTCTGCCCTCGGGGACACGATATCTATGTACACCGCATCCGATCATACCAACTGGCACCGACTTCTTCCGTTTTGTTACATATACCTGTAGCAATGCCACGCAAGCTAATAGTGCTTTTACATCACTCTTTCTGTTCTATGGCCACGACCCGTCTCACACCATCGACACCGTCTTGCCTTACCGACCTGGCCTATCCGAGTGTAACCCAATGTCCAACGCCGCCGGTCAAGCATACGATATGCAGTCAACTAGCCCGCCACATCTCGTCATGAGAACAACAGCTCCAGAAGAGCAGTCAGGTCGCTCGCCCCCCCAATCCAACTTTTCTCCCTGGCGCCTGTCATGTCCCCAGGCGTACTCAAACACAACATCAAGTTCAAGCTCGCAGCCTGTTGAGTCCCAAGCAGTACTACTGGGCTTGTCACTGATATTGATTCTCAAGTATAACTGCAATTACTATGTTCTCGTAGTGCACTTCTGCATTCACTGGCGAAATTGAGCAACCGATGCCTTCTTCCGACATGCGACGCCGCGGACGCCAGCTTGTTCACATTCAACACCCCAAGCACTGTTATTACCCACTTGTTTCGCTTTCTGCTCAAGTCGCCAGGCAGGCTCCTCTCAGGTCACGCGAGGCCGGTTGTAAGAAAAACATATGGGCATCCGTCCCTGCACCACTTCCATTAATTCACGAGAACTATATGGTTGAGCTTGGAGCCAGCCCCGCCCATTCGTAGAGCTCAGTACACCAGTGATTCCTTTTGGCCGAAAATCTTTGAATTGAATGCTGGGGTTTTATCTGCCAAAACCACGGTTTGATTATGAGACGCATCGTAGTGAGAGACTCCACACTAATTTTGACCACCAGGGGATCCTTAATGTGTCGCCAATGCACAGGAGACGGGTATTTTTGCATTTCGCATCTATCGAAATGCGGCTGCCGTGGTCGCGATTTGATTCTGCGACCTCGTGCTAAGTAATACAACACCACCGCTAAGCCACCGATGCGGGCGATAAACTTCTTTATGATGTATTATGTTAAAGGGTGCGTGAAGTTGATGCAAGGTTTACTTATGTTTTTCAAAAGTTCTACTCACAAAGTATTGGTGCATTGCAGAGCGGTGCATAACCTCTCCTTTTCATCTGCTATGGATGTATTGTTAGCTGCAGTTTACAAAATAAATATCGTTTTTTTGTTGCTGAGACGAAGAATTCTAAACGTGATCCTCCAGTGTTTAGGATTATTGAAAATTTTTGTTTTGAAGTTGACGACCCGAATAAAGAAATCAACGCCTAAGGTCACTAGATTCTAACCTTTTCTTGGAAATGTAACAAAGCTCATCAAAATCTGAGCAGCGGTTGCCCGTAAAAAGATTTTTTTTTCTTGTATTCAGATAGCAGCTTTCTAGCTAAAGCTTCCTCTCGGGAGTGACGCACAATAAACTCAAACATTAAATTCAATCGTGCAGACCCCTTTTTTCTACCCAATCCGCTTCTTCCAGTACTATTGATTACATTTTTTCAGTAGAGTAGGAAAATGTTGCAGCAAAGTTGTTGCGACCTGGGGCAAAGCTTCACTATGTCAGTTTCTTCGCAATAGGTGTAGTTCCTCATTTAGCCTTTCTGTAACTACGATGATTCTTTAACCACAGGAGGCCGCACTTGTTAAAAAGATCACGCACCTTTTCCATAGCGAAAGATTCTCAGGTTGCCATCACTAAATGTATAAACGATGCCATCATTGCTCTCACGGGAAAGCATGGGGACAACCTAGATAAGAACTCAAGGCAACCAGTGCGCTCACGAAGTATTGTAGTTAATGAAACGTTGTGCTGAAAGTTGAAGCCATGTAGAGTGTGATCAATGTTTACACCGTCAGTGTCACGAACGAGTTCAGGTTCGTCGTCCCGTTCTCTTTTCTTTTTTTTTTCTTAACATTTTATGCTTCTTATTTTATTTCTATGGCACAAATATTCGCGTCATGCCCGATACTGTAAGAATATTGAGTGTTCTTGAAGTTTGGTACTTCACTATAGCCGTCTTCATCAATCTATAAGGGGAAAATACAAGGATGTCATTATGTCAGCATGCGGGGCCGGCGTTTCTCTTTACTATAGTGGCGTTGTCACTCTTCGGTAGTGAGTCCTATTGTGGTTACTAGTTGCACTCAGTTGTGGGCGGAGCATTACAAGGTATAGTGAGCACCAACTTGCCCAATTTCTTGCTATATTTGTCGATGATCATTTAGTTCACTGCATGCGGGTTGATTACACCGAGGTTCAACTGCAACTCAATTTGTTAGACGACCGGGCCAGAATAAGCCTTGTTCGTTTGGCTTAAATTCCCACGATAGCAGTGGACCTTCAGGATGCTAAGCGCTCCGTAGGGACGACGAGGACAAAAGTAGCATGGGATATATGGAAGGATGCGTATATGGAAATATGGATATATATGCATGGAAGCGCTTGCTAAACAAGTATACGTTCTTGTAGCTCGCTTTGTACATACACTCGACACCAGTATAAAAGGAAACAGCACGATCATTTTTAGTGCCCAGGGATGGCTGATGACGTGTACATTCAGACTTCATTAAAACTTCTTTCTAGGCGAGTTGGTGCATACTTGACATAAAAATTGTAACAGCGCAAACACATGCAATCACAAAGTACCAAGGACGAGACACAAGCGCTGTCTGTCTGTCTGTCTGTCTGTCTGTCTGTCTGTCTGTATGTATGTATGTATGTATGTATGTATGTATGTATGTATGTATGTATGTATGTATGTATGTATGTATGTATGTATGTATGTATGTATGTATGTATGTATGTATGTGTATGTATGTATGTATGTATATGTGTGTGTGTGTGTATGTATGTATGTATGTATGTATGTATGTATGTATGTATGTATGTATGTATGTATGTATGTATGTTGTTTTCTTTTTGTTTGTTTGCTTGCTTGCTTGCTTGCTTGCTTGCTACATGCAACATATTACGGCTGAATGAATGCGTTCTTATGCTCGTAATTGCGTACCATGTGCTCTTCACACTGAATATAACGTCCTGTTCACTGAATGTAACGTCCTGTTCAAAAACTGATATTTGGTCACTATATCCTTTTCTTTCTCAAGTTTCATAGTTACGCCTAATATTTTTCCGTTTCACGATGAGCATACTCCGGATAACCCGGAGGAAAAGGAATCCAAATGACCACGCTTGATGAGCGAAGGCGCGCGGAGCATTAAAGAATCGACGCGTCCGACGACTACGTAATCGTCGTCTATCACGATGACGACTGCACAGCCAAAAAGTCTTGCCAGAACGATGGGCCGGTGAACACTATTACGCAAAAGCAGCGCGCACCGGCAAGAAAATGATCGCTGTGAATCCAGTTAATGTGCACGGATACTTTCCTTTATCCGCACTCTTACCCGCACACTGCTGATCTGCGCTCCTTTTACGTCATCAACTAGGGCCAACACGCTCAAATCGCTGTCCTAATTCAGTGAGGACGGAGTATGAGGTGACCGTGAGCTTGTCGCCGAATTCAGGAAAAGTAAAGTCGTTTTGTCGATGATGACAATAACGACCACACACCTGGCTAGCTCGTGGGTCAATGACCGGCGAGAGAAATGAGGCCCCCAAACCGTTGAAGAAGAGATCCCAGAGCACAAGGTCATTGCTTTACGCAATGCCCAACCGTGGTCATAGATCAGAGTGATTTCTCGGGCTACACTTTCCTTGCATACGTCTCCTCCTTTCTTTTTTACCTATATTACCAAAAGGGCATGAAATCAATTGAGTTCTTGCTACGATGCGCATAGCAACAACCTGAGTATCCAAGCGGCCATTATTGCTGCTTCCGTAACAGTTGCTATACGTTCCATCAGAGAAAAGAGAAAACGCTGCGCCGAGCTTGCTGAAACTGTTTCCCGATGTGAAAAAAAGAAAAAGTCATCAGGCATGATAAACGGCGATGTTTTACCAAGTATAGACTTTTCCCAACTTCGTGCCGTTTATATTGCCGTCACTGCGGGAAAATTTTTCCAATGGTTCTGTCCTACAAAAAAAAGGGGGGAAATACATAGAAACAACAAAAAAGCTGTCTTTGCAGGTACTCGTTTAACAGTGATGCAAGTTCACCGAAGACTACGCAAGCAAGGTGAAGGAAACAAAAGTACGCGCAACGCCGTCACCACGGCGTGCGTCGGTGGGCGGTGTGACGTCAAGACACCGAACTGGACAAGCCGTGTCACGATGACAAGAAAATGGAGTTGACAAAAATTCGGACTAGTATCGCCCGTCGGCCATTGACCAGACGATGGAGATATAATAGCGGGTAAGTGGGAAGTTCAAAGGAAAACAATACATGGTTTTATCTCGCAAGCGGAAGTCTAAAAAGGAAAACACGCTACAGGACAGGACTCACCGTTCTCTTTAGCATGCCCTCATTACTATATTTTTCAGTTTGTCACTCCGTGTGTACAAAGTGGATGGGATAATGCGTTTGAATTACAATCGTGACAGTGAAGACGTACGCAAATGCCGCCGCGCATGCTGAATTGCGAGCTCTCTGTCGTGGGGAATTGCCAAGATCTCTCAAGGGCGTTGCGACATTCGAAAGCTCCGCACAGAGTTTCGCTAAAGATGGGAAGCATACTGACAGACGCCTGCGAGATCTTAATTTCCCGCTGATGTAAGCGGATAACAAAAACAAAAATGAAACACATTATGATCGTGGCGATCGTACGCTGCCAATATAAAACTGCACTGAGCCTCACTCTCTACGCATCAGTTCCTCCGGGCATTTGTCAGCTGAGAGACCCTCAACCATGATCGCCGTGAGTGGAGCCTACCCACTACTTTGCAGGGAACCTTGTGCTCTTGTGTTTTGAGTTTCTCAATATTCCTACTAAAACTTCCGTTAAGCAAGCGCTAATCATTTTTTTCGTTGTCACGCTTACGCCATATGTTCACTCTTACATACTAGGGAACTAATATTTTTCTTTAAATTATTCAATCCTCAAGTGCATATCTACAAGTTGGCTTGACGGCGGGGTTCCACGAGTTGACTTGTCATGTGAAGCTTTAAGACATCCAATATTCTTTGTGATTGTAACTCTTCGTGAGATTACCTACTTAGAGTTAGGAGCGTGTCAGAGAACTCCATGGGTAAGCAAAATTAATTTGAAGCCCTCAACTACGGCATCCCTAACAGCCAGTGTTGCATTGAGACGTTAAACAATATCAATCAATCAAACAATCACTCCATCGACCTCAACGAACTAGTAGGCTACGTTCCCTGAGCGAACAAATATCCAGAAGTGTAAATAACGATTACGCTGTTTTCACTGCTGGGTTCTTACTTTGACTTCGCCCCTTCGCGCCTAGTCTGACCCTGTGAATTCGTTTCTTCAAAGATCGAACTGCTTCCTACCTTAGCGTACCACATACTTGAGAAGCCCCTGTGCCACTATTCATCGCAGGTTTTGTGCCTCTTCGCCGCTCTGGTGGGCAACGGCCTTGCCTCGCACTTCCACACGCACGGTCTCTTGTCACCCGGCTACTCCGTGCACGGAGCTCCCTTTGCTGCTAATCCCGGCGGTGTGCCCTGGACTCCCACCATCCACAACGTGCCCACCCCGTTCGGCCTCTACTTCACCGGGATCAGCTACAGGCACAGGTGGCAAGCTCAACCGCCGCACGTGCACAACGCGTGGGGTCTCTCTCCGTACGGTCTCAACTACGGCTACGGGCTACAGACCTTCGGCTATCCGAACCTGTGGAAGTAATGGTGAGTTATCATGATTATTGATTGCTCAATAGCCGAATCAGTGTCATCGAATCATCGAATATCGCTACTGCGCACTCATCGAAGCGCAGCTCTGCGACGCGCAGTTTTCCTGGCGAACAATTGAATGGTCCCTGAAAGCTTGTCATCAGAAAAATTAGAGAACTAGTAGCCTATAACTTTAAAAGAACCACTTGGGTGCAAAGTGAATCAGAAGTTCTCTAATAATTAAGGTACCCTGTAAAAATGTTAACACCCTTAAGGGTGTTTTCTTGCCGAACTCGTAACACCCTTACCCTTAGGGCCGTGCAAAAATTTATAGAGGCCGACAGCGGAGCTCTAACTAGACGTGCGATGACAAAAGATGCAGTTGAAAACTATGTAAACATTCTGACAGCCTTGGGCGCACAGAAATATCCGACAAGATAATTCCACAGAAAAAGATATGAAACTCTCCTGATGTGGTTAGCCGCTCGGACTATTCACTAAGCGCGAAAAGAAATAGCATCGACATAGACTTGTTAAGTTATCCTGACCCTGAATTGTATGCAGTATCTCGATTAATGCCAGCCTAACGGAAGCACCCGAATGTTTCTCTCGTTCGAAACACCGCAGTGAGCTGGTAAGGAGCAACCAAATACCATTGTATTCTTGTGTGCAGCTTTCAGGTGTTTTAAATGTGAAAGTAACTTTCTTTTTTAGGATGTGCGCAAGCGTTACTGGACGTTGTTTGACTACAAAATCACTCAAAAAATTGATTAAAAATAATAAACGAAACTACAGTAAGTATGTGCGTATTTCATGGCATTGAAATGCAAACACAAGCGCACGCTGAGTGAGAGGGGAAGCCAACATTAAAACAAAGCGACTTGTCCTCTTGGCAACAAATGGTTTTCTAGACAGCATTTATATAGCTCACTATCCACCACCTTTCATTTGGGAGGGAAAAAATCGGGGAAGTTGAGTATGTTGATGATCATAGCCACCCCAGTTAGTGGGTTGAAGTTACTGCCACAATGAAGGAATGTACGCGTATTATTTGACGTGCCAGTCGCAGCCTTTCAACAAGCCAACAGCCACGGCTGCCATTGAAAAAGAGATGTGTTCTGTGAATGTGTTAGCCAACATACTTTCTTTTTTTTCCGCAGTAACAAGATATGCTGAAGAACCTACGGAAACCCAACAACCCTTTGCCAAATGACGACCGGTATGGGACAGTGTGACAAAGAAGTGCAGTGCTCATCGTTTTTGACCCTGTTGGTGACAACATGGTTGAGTTACAAATAAAAATGCGGAGTCTCTAATTTATTGGCTTGTTTGACGTTTTATTAAGCATCCATTTACTGGTAGCGAACATAATATTTCTGCTACACAAATTCGACGCATGATTAAGCGCTTCTATGCCTCCTGCTTGGCATTGTCAGCACGGAAATCGCGGACATAATTACTTCCTCGTGTTCGAAGTATGAAATGCCTTTTGCCCATGATAATGACACTGTAGCTGTGAAGTTCAAGTGTTCTCGTAGAGACATTTAGATGGGGACATTGCGCACTTAGTGCACACTTCGGGGGGAAGAGTTACATCCCGCATAGGCCAAAGCACTAGAGCACACCATAAGTACAACGAAAATTATAAAAGCTCGCGTTGGGCGTCTTTTACGCACGCAGGGAGGTGGCCGAGAAAGTCTCGTAACACCTCGAACCAATGAGAGCTCATCAAATTTGAAGGTGGTAAGCCCGTCGGTAAAACGGCACAAAGCGTCAATTCATAACTCTCGGCTTTGACTGAAGCTCCTTGTCGATGCCATTGGTTACAAGTTTTCCACATCCTCCATTCTTCGTAAATAAAAGCTCGCAGGACAAGATCACCGAGTGCTTGCCGTATGACCCTATTCTACGTATTCGCTGATTCGAGCTTTCTTTGAAATAAAAGCAATTTAAAGATGTTGTAAAATAAAAACAATTTACACATCTTGTTGCGCTTATGTGTCAGAATTGAGGTAAGCGAACGGAGATGTTGTGGCCTACGACCTCTTTCAGGATGTTCTGGCGTAACTTAAGTACACCACGGTTGCAATGTATTGTGTCAAAATTACGCAAGATCAAATTAGTAGTCGCACTGACAGTCACCTCTGTTACAAACGACTCACAAGAGATAGCATGTACCACACATCGAAATTGAGTTAACGGAGAGGTATGCGATAGACTTTGGACTTCGACTTCTTCACTGACCTTCAGAGACAGCGTTTGCTCGACTGGGAAGCGGTGGCCGTCGAGCCCTCGCGGTGGGAAATCGTCATAGACAAAATTACAGGTTGTTGCTGACCGAAGGACATCAATGATGCGTGTCGCGTCATTACTGACCTATAATGCCTAATGCTTTCCGCATTCACAGTGTAGACGGCAAAGATGGGATCAAGCCACGGATTTCCCTGCATTCTTCCTCCGTTAAGCGCTCGTGACACGCAGCCGGCCTCTCCCCTCTCTCTCTCTCTCTGTCTCTCCGTCTCTCTCTGTTTCTGTCCGTCGGTCTCTCTCTCTCTCTCTCCTTCTCTGTCTGTCCATCCACCTGTCTGCCCGTCTGTCTTTATTTTTTTAAGTCTGAAGAGGCCATAATGTTTGTTCCATAATGTTTCAGCGAAACTTGGACAGATCAGTGTGTACGCGTGGAAGAATCACCAGAATATAGTAACGAGCGACATAGGTGAAGTGCAGTATATTACCTATGGATACAAGATTAGAACTCAAAAAGAAAAAAAAAATCTTATTCGGGCTGTACAAGCTCTGCTTATTCTCTTTGACAGCCAGAAGTAAGCTCGAAAACATTGATCAAGGTCATAAAGGAGATGAATCGAACTAACGACATTTGCTTAGCAAAACACTGCAAAGTATTTATGCAGAAGCTTCGGTTTTGTTGTGAAATATTTACAGAGGAATTTTAAAAAATAACAGCGATGCTGTCTCGAGAAACCACAAAATTTAAGGATTACGTGGGAGATAACTATTTTGTCATTGTATTTCAAAAACATTGCAATCAGTGTATACTCAATACCCCGCGGGAATATACATCCCTGCAGAATGCTTGAGCGACAGTATAGAAAACGCATTGAACCAGATGGGCGTTGCAGGATTAATGGGAGACTGCCCAGCGCCGCGAATTGTAAACTCTTTTTTTGTGCGAAATCCTTTGTTCTCCAAAGTTGAGTACGGATGCTGCGTTTGGGATTCGCAAAACAACCAACCCATTAACCATATTACTGTCAATGAAATTGTGTAATCTGGCACTTACCGTGATAAGCTAAAAATTGGTCGTGTGGCATTACTTCATGTAGGTTCACAGTACAAAGAGTTGGGCAATTACAGACCAAAATTTGGCGGACGCTTAAGGTTCGCCTTTTGAGAGTGGAACGCCCGATAGCATTCAAAGATCCCTGACTGCTTCACACGCATCCCAGCAACTCCAGCTTATGTAACCGCTATGTTTACCGGAAAATCCTGACAGCGAACGCTATGCGCGAAGGGCGAGCTTCCTCGCAGATACGCGATCTCTTGCGTGGGTCACGGATGCGCGGAGGCGAGCGCCATCTGTATGGTGTTGCATGGTACCGGGCACGCCGCTCTATGAGTGGTGGAAACGCTGGAAAAGGGGTTTGTGTTTCAGTTTCCACCCGTAACGAAGTTATATTTTCTCGTATATTCAAATTACAGACCGACGCTATCATGTCTGTAGGTTGTGTGTAAGCCATACTTTACGATTTTCCTGGCACATTTTGCTTTGGGATGTTCAATTAGTTCAGTAAAGTCATTGCGCTACGCGAAGGGCCTGCGTGGTTGGGTATACGTGATTAGGAATTATTTTTCGATGGCGCAACGGTCGACACGGGACGCCGTCGCCGGATTTTCTGCGACACGAGGTCTTGGTACATTTAACAGCTTAATTTTGTGCTGAAGCCGTCGACATATTGTACGTGTCCACATTTCCAATCCATAATAAATGAATAAATCAACTAATTTCTCTTGCCAGCTGCGCGCATTAAGCGAGCATGCAGGGCGCGGCAGAGGAACGAGACGGTGAAAGATGCGCGATGCCCCTGCCGTCAAATCACACGCTACAGTATTGTAGTTTTGATAGTTATAGCTCTGATAGTTTTACTAGCGATAGTAAAACAAATAATGCATAAATGTCTTCATGGAAACAAAGTTATGTCATCAATAGTACAGTTCCTTTCATAAAGCAAACCTCTCGAACCTTGCTGGGCCTATATGTTACCTAAACATTGGGTCGGCACAAAACGACAAAGTATCACCATCTAGAACGGTAGCTTCGATAGTTTTGATAGCTGATATTTTTGAGCGTTCAAGGAACCTTTAAATGACTTCCACAGGCCTATTCAAGGTACAGCAGCTGTAATAGAGCCAGGCTTTTGGCAGAGGCCGACGCAACTGGTTGTCGTAACACTCATTTTCAGAGTTCCCCCTCACGTATCTCGCTGCCAAAATGGACAAGTGTGCCCGCTGACTTTCGTAGTGATGTCGCAGCAACACAAGTCCTCGTATTCTGCGTTCGGTGATTACGAACAGGGGTGCATTACTTCTTGGGCACTGTTAGATATGGGGCCGTTTCCTGAGGCTACTTCGAGTTCCCCAGACCACATCGAATCGCGCCACTGCTAAGTGAGGAGCGAAGAAACTCGGATGCCATATTCCTGAGAAAGCGAGGGGATAGCCCGGCACTGCTGGAAGTAAAGTGGGTCCCGAACCAAGACGGCTGTAATGCGCCGTGACAACCGGACGGCTGTGATGTACCGGGAAGGCCTGGCAGCGTCTCACCGGCCGCCTTTGAAGAGAGCATTGCACCACAGCAAGGCAAGACCGCGGGGCGCCGCCGGGTGTGACACCACCGCACGGGTGCCTACCATTGGCCGAAGGTGGCGTCATCTGAGCGGGCTCTCCCATTGGCCGAACATGACGCGCCTTCCAGAGATCGAAGGGCTTAAAAGACGCAGACAGAGAGGATTCCAGAGATTCCTAGAGCATTCCCTGATTCACCTCTCTCGAACTTCTTGCCGCGGGCCGCAGCGTCCGAGTTGCTGCCGGCCCGTAATGACTGTACGACTGTTCATTAACGTCTCACTGTTAATGATGTAAAATAAACCTCCCAAGTTTGTTTCATCCCGAAGTCCGTCCTCAACTCCTACAGCATGCAGTTCCTCGCCGGTCGCTTCTAGCCAACCTACATGTAAGAATGCAGGGAGGCTGTTTACGGTCTCTGCTTCATGGCTGTTCGCTAAGACTTGTCTATGCAATGACCTTGTTCACGTAGACGTTCTCTTCCGCTAAGACCGCTTTCGAAACCGGTTACTTGAGTGTTGCATGCCTTTTGACTGTTGGGAACACTTGTATTACGACAATACTGCATGCGCAAATAAAATAGAATCAAGCTTAGCGTTATCGGCGGTACTAGGATAACAGAAGTATTCTGTTAACAAATAATGTAAGTCTCCTTTCAGCTATTTATGATAATTTTGGGAATTCAAGTAACATTTAAATGATTTCCACACATACTCAAACCAAGTGCAGAGGCTGTAATTTAGCTAGGCATGTGCTACAGGCCGATGCAACTGTCATTCTTTCGGCGTTGGTTTGCTCTGAAACTTCGAAACGAGCTCAACTTCTGTCAACTTCCACGTAAAACGAAGCATTATTGGTCTGATTGTCTCATGAAACATGGATATGTGTAAATGAAGTGTTGTTTTCGAGGCATAAATACTAGTATTAAAGGCAGAATGGTATACGAAGAAATGATTTTGTTTGCAGTGAATTATAATAGACAGTGTCGGTATTACATTTCTCCGATGCTGAGCAGAATCGAACCCATGTCACAAGGGTTGAATTATCAAGGGCAAACCGAACGTATTTGCAGGCCGTGCCACAAATGCACTGGGTGTGTGCCGATTTTCGTAGAATGACTGTCACGTAATATGCTTTGGTGAGCTGCGTCATGAACACACTCCTTATATGCCGCTCTTAAATGAAGCTCTCTTCAACCTGTACCACTGAGTTCGTGCCAATTGGTGCGCGGCAAGCGAGGAGAAAATTTTCAGCGCTTGCACAAACCGGCGCACCACGCTTCTCGTCTCAGAGGCCACACGTGCACTTCTCGCTGTTGTCACCAGATGGCGCACCGTCTCCAGACAGAAGCGCGAGAGAGGAACCCGATTTCTGCATGACGCGTTTCTGTGTTCGCACGCACTGACGCGCCCGTCATTTCGGAATCCACGCGCAGGCTTCGCGGTGGCGAAACCAGTTGGTGCCGAGCGTTCTCACAGAATCACGAAAGAGGAGTCCATCTGCAGCTCGGGCCTCGTACATAACTCGTTAAGACGGCAATACGTTGTCTCACTATATTGACTCAATGCTAAAACATTACCGCCTACATTCATCGTGAGATGAGTTCTGTGACCATTTTTTGTTCCATGATAGGGAAAACGTTGTATTAGTCCTTCGTAAGTGTAAATTATTAGTCAATTTTAAAGCTTTCCTAACGAATACATATATTCAAAGGCACCACACTTTCTCTGATATGTCCTCAGGTCGCCACCGAGTCCACCTTTACTCAGCGTAGTGGGCGCCTTTCCTAGCATAAAGAGACGCTCGTTCAAGCAGTGCCTACCCGGGCTCGACACGATGTTCAAAGTCAGATATGTTGCACCTCAGCACAGTCATCCGGTATCTGAGGTCACTGCCTGGTTTTCCGCTGTGGTAGAGGCAGCGGCTGGTCTCTTTCTATGCCACAGTTGACAATAATGTGCAAGACGCAACTCATGTCCCCCCGCACAGCTCAAGTGGTAGATCATGGTTTTGCGGAAGACGGCTAGCATGTAGGAAGGAGCTGCAAAACTTGAAGAGGCACCATTCACGATATAGTCGATGTTTGGGCTTGGGTAAGCCGAAGTGATTGGCGCTGTATATACACTAGTAGCAATATGTATAAATAGCTGATATAACTAACTACATACAGCTGTGGTTTCAGGCAAGCTATTAAAATGACGAGTACGTCTGACGCCTTTAAAACCCGCTACTGAAAACTAGTGGCCGGGGTTTGGACCAGGTTGGCATCACAGCGAATGTGCCATGCTGCTGCACGAAAAGATACGTAAGAATCTCAACCAAGAGCCACGCACGTCTCGAATACAGATTCGGGGCTACATAGCGCAAGAGCACCCTAGGGGCAACGACATTACCCCCGGGTGTCGGTGACTGGCGCCACCGCGCACTCCGAGCCAACAGCCACGCATGCCTTAGCGAAGAGGTTCGATTCAGGGCAGCATAATGCAGGAACATCCCAAGGGTTAGCGAAATTACCTTGGTTGTCGGTGACTGGCCACACCGCACACTTCGAGCCAACAGCCACGCACGCCTTAGCGAGAGGTTCGAATCAGGGCAGCATAACGCAGGAACATCCCAAGGGTTAGCGTAAATTACCTTGGTTGTCGGTGACTGGCCACACCGCACACTTCGAGCCAATAGCCACGCACGCCTTAGCGAGCGATCGATTCAGGACAGCTGAGCGCAGGAGCATCTCAAAGGTAATAAAGTTACTTTGGATGTCGGTGACTGGCGACACCGCGAACTCCGAGCCAGCAGAGATATTTTTTTTGATTGCGTTAGTGTGATCTATCTATCTATCTATCTATCTATCTATCTATCTATCTATCTATCTATCTATCTATCTATCTATCTATCTATCTATCTATCTATCTATCTATCTATCTATCTATCTATCTATCTACCTATCTATATTTGTATTCTTGTATTGGGTAGCGTATCGTGCTGTTGTGTATCGGGCCAATCTTCAAGAAACCTCTTTCACGGCGACATGGGTCACTGTAAGATTCGAGACTGCGCAGGCTACCGCTGTTCGATGAAGCTCTTCTGGGTGTGTGCCACTGAGAAAGTGGCGCTATACAACGATGAAAAGAATCCCTTAATTACTCATGTTTATGTGCAGTAGGTCATACATATATTACCTGTTAACATTTTCAGTGGTATCCCTAGTGCCGTGTAGCACTCGTAGCACTCGTAGCACCTAGCCGCTAAGCCGCGACGGGAATCGTCGCGAATCGACTTCGACAAAAATTGCTGCAGAACCCATCCCACAATGCCTGACGACGCTGATGCGCTAGCTCTTACTCAATATAGCGACACAATTGAAAATAGTGACGCATCAGGCGTGTACTACAGCGGGATTCCTCTTTTACTGTTCTAGAAATTTACGATGCACTAGAAATTTCTAGTACATGGGGCCCTATTAATTGTCTGTCCATCCATCCATGTACAGCGCTCGTCCGTGTCGTTTATCCCTGCTAGTCCCCGTGAAAACCGCGCTCTTCTGTTTCAAATATGTCTTACCAACTCGCCCAAACGTCTGTTTTAACGAGTTTCATTTCTAGTACATCGGGCCTTATTAATTGTCTGTTCGTCCATCCATGTACAGCGCTCTTCCGTGTCGTTTCTCCCTGCTAGTCCCCGTGAAAACCGCGCTCTTCTGTTTCAAATATGTCTTACCAACTCACCCAAACGTATGTTTTAACGAGTTTCATTTCTAGTACATCGGGCCTTATTAATTGTCTGTCCGTCCATCCATGTACAGCGCTCTTCCGTGTCGTTTCTCCCTGCTTGGCCCCGTGAAAACCGCGCTGTTCTGTTTCAAATATGTCTTACCAACTCGCCCAAACGTATGTTTTAACGAGTTTCATTTCTAGTACATCGGGCCTTATTAATTGTCTGTCCGTCCATCCATGTACAGCGCTCTTCCGTGTCGTTTCTCCCTGCTTGTCCCCGTGAAAACCGCGCTGTTCTGTTTCGAATATGTCTTACCAACTCGCCCAAACATCTGTTTTAACGAGTTTCATTTCTGGTACATCGGGCCCTATTAATTGTCTGTCCGTCCATTCATGTACACCGCTCGTCCGTGTCGTTTCTCCCTGCTTGTCCCCGTGGAAACCGCGCTGTTCTGTTTCAAATATGTCTTACCAACTCGCCCAAACGTCTGTTTTAAAAAGCACTTTAATAGATGTCCTGCTTTGTCTTCATCCGACACATTCGCGTTCACAATTCCGCATAGCTTCAATATTTCTTGAATATAGGTTGTACATGTTTCACCAGGTAATTCGGCTCTGCGCAAAAGCGTGTGTTCTGCTTTCTACTTTTTTGCAATTGGAGTCGCCAAAGCATGCTTTCAATTCCTGGACAAAAGTTTCCCAAATGGTCAGTACGCGCTCATGGTCGTCGAACCAAAGCAGAGCGGTACCGGCGAGAAAAAATGCAACGTTCACATGCTGCGCTGTCGTACTCCACCCGTTATGGCGGCTTACTCTTTCGTAGTGTCTCAGCCAGTCATCCAAGTCTTCATCTGTTTTACCTGAGAATATACGTGATCCCGGCATACAGTAGCTAGGACGCCTTGGTCTCTGGCTGGCCTAAACGATGCCTTCTTTGATGGCGTTCATTGAGAGGCCTGCTTAGGCATCGGCCATGCTTGTTTGCTCTGATGGTAGTCCAGCCGGGCACCTGCTTCATCGAAGATCTTGTAGGACTGGGTTGTCCAGGGCGACCAGTACCCAGCAGCTGCTCCACTTGTTACGAATGAAGAATGAGTTTATTTAGACTCGACCCACTGACCTTTGGTTCCCGTCGAGTCCTGATTGTACCCCTGATCTAAAACAAACAACCGCATTTCCAAAAGTAAGTCCTGGAACCATTACACCTTTCCACATACCTCGGAGTACCTCGTACCTATTGTATCCCCATAGCGCTCTGTGCTTCAGTATGGCTGAATTTCTCTTCCCCTTCACTGTTATTGTTTTTTGCTGTGTTTCCATATATCTATTGCCTTCGTTTATACATATACCAAGGTGTTTATATTCTGTTACCCGAGGTATTTCCTGGCCCTGTATCTCCACTGCCTGTTAACTGTTTTCATTGAATACCATAACACCTGATTTTCTAACACTAAATTTCAAACCTAAATTGTTGCCTTCCTGTTCACAGATATTAGCCAGACGTTGCAAATCACTTTGCTTGTTAGCTAGAGAGAGAGAGAGACAAAGGAGAGGAAAGACAGGGAGGTTAGCCAGTGTAAGTCCCGGCTGGCTACCCTGTGCTGGGGAAAGGGGTAAAGGGAATAAAAGGAGAAAGAAGAAGAAAAGGAAAAAAAAATGGAAAAAAAAAGAAAATTGACACAGTAACGCGAAACTACGCGCTACAACGTTCAGAGGCGGTCACACAATTGGCATGTCCTTAAAAACTTCAACAAAGCCCTTAAGGCCTTGAGTGCCGAAGCCCGTCTGGACCAGTGTCCTAGAGCTTTTTCCTCTGTAAAGGGGCGATTGTCCAGTTTTGCGAGAGCGGTCACAAGCACTTTTCTTCGCACTGCGTAACGGGGACAGTCACAAAGGAGGTGTTCAATCGTCTCCTCGCAGCCGCAGGTGTCACAAGTAGGGCTGTCGGCCATTCCAATGCGGAATGAATAGGAGTTTGTGAATGCCACGCCGAGCCACAGGCGGCACAGAAGTGTTGCTTCCGCTCGTGGCAACCCTGGTGGTAGGCGGAGTTGCAGACGTGGATCCAATTTGTGGAGACGTGCATTCGTGAATGCACTGGTGTTCCACAGATTCTGTGTAAGCTCGCGGGCGAGGGAGCGAAGACTTGTGGCTGCATCTGTTCTTGACAGCGGTATGGGTGTAATCTGGGCACCATCATGAGCCGACCGGGCAGCGTCATCCGCACTGTCATTTCCTGAAATTCCACAGTGACCCGGTATCCACTGGTAGATGATGTTGTGTCCCTTGTTGATTGCGTGATGGTGGAGTAGTCGGATGTCTGCGACTAGTTGCTCATTTGGTCCATGGTTGAAAGGGGACATCAGACACTGAAGAGCTGCCTTTGAGTCACATAAGATGGACCATGAATGTGATGATTTGTGAACAATAAACTCCAGAGCAGCACGGATAGCTGCGAGTTCTGCAGCCGTCGATGATGTGATGTGAGATGTCTTGAACTTGAGGGTAACGCACTCTGCGGGAATCACCACTGCTCCAGCTGAACTATTAGAGGATACAGAACCGTCTGTGTAAACGTGGATGCGTCCTCTGTGCTGTTCATGTAGCATTGAAAGCACGGTTTGTTTGAGGGCAAAAGTTGACATCTCCGTTTTCCTTTTAATACCGGGAATAACAAGAAGAGCCTGGAGTGGATGGAGGCACCACAGCGGTTGAGATGGTCGTGCTGCAGGCGTGAAGTTCAACGGTAAAGTTCCATGGTTGGCGGCAATAATCTTGCTAAACGCTGAACGAGGTCGAGCGGCAGGAAGGGAGGCGAGATGATGCGATGGAAGTCGGGCGAAGTGCCTGATATGCATCCTTAAGGTGTCGACTTGAAGATACGTGTTGATGGGGTGGTCATGCGCGATGGCTATTGTTGCTGCCGTGGACGCACATCTGGGAAGACCAAGGCAAATTCGCAGAGCTTGAGCTTGTACAGATTGGAGGGCACGGATGTTGGTCTTGCCGGTCCCACCCAGTACAGGTAAGCTATAGCGCAGGAGACCAAGGAACAGTGCGTTATAGAGTTGGAGCATCGCACTCACAGACGCACCCCATGACTTTCCCGCAAGAAATCTGAGCAAGTGGGTTATCATGATTAATTTCCTTTTTAGGTAGGAGACATGAGTACTCCAGGAAAGGTCTCGATCGATTATCACTCCTAGAAAGCGGTGCGTCTTCTCGTAGGCAATTGGCTGTCCATTAATTCTGATAACGTATGGTTTCATTGCTTTACGCGTGAAAGCGACTATAGAGCACTTCTCGCAGGACAGCTCCAGACCTCGTGCTCGAAGATAACCTGATGTTAGTGTGGCCGCTTTTTGAAGTCTGGCGCGCACCTGAGGACGCGTCGCTCCTGATGACCAA
Organism: Dermacentor andersoni; assembly: GCF_023375885.2. Taxonomy (NCBI): domain Eukaryota; kingdom Metazoa; phylum Arthropoda; class Arachnida; order Ixodida; family Ixodidae; genus Dermacentor; species Dermacentor andersoni. The sequence continues at coordinate 101,018,193 of NC_092816.1, forward strand.
ATGCATATATCGTCTGCATAGATCGACACATGGACGGATTCCGGAAGGGTGTGAACCAGGTCGATGAGCACCAGGTTAAATAGAGTGGGGCTCAAGACTCCGCCTTGTGGTACGCCTCGGTAGGTGTTGCGTTGTGATGACGCACCGTCCTCTGTTTGCACAAAGAATGACCTGTCCTTCAAGAAGCTGGATATCCACCGAAATACAAGGCCTCCGAGGCCGACATCACCCAAGGCGTCCAGGATGGCTTGATGGGTTACGTTGTCATATGCGCCTTTAACATCCAGGAACATCGCCGCTGACAGTCTCCTGAGGCTTTTTTCGTGCTGAACAGACGAGACAAGATCTATGACGTTGTCTATAGAAGAGCGTCCGCGTCGAAAGCCTGCCATAGCGTCAGGATATAACTTGTAATGTTACCACTCTAGACGCGTCAGCACCATCCTCTCCATCACCTTTCCTAGACAACTGGCCAGAGCAATGGGACGATAAGACGCCACGTCTAGGGGTGATTTACCTGGCTTGAGCAAAGGCACAAGGCGGCTAGACTTCCATGCAGCTGGAACTTCTCCTTCACGCCATGAATTATTGTACATGTTTAGAAGTGCATGCCGGGCTGTGTGACCGAGGTTTCCAAGAGCTGCGTATGTCACCCCGTCAGGCCCAGGCGATGAGGCTTGTTAGCTAGCAACATAATGTCGTCCGCATAAAATAAACCTGGGAGCTGCTGCTCTACTACTGTACCCGCCAGTCTGTATGAGAGATTAAACCCGATATTACTTCCTTCTAGCGCCCTCTCCATCCTCACCATGTACATCATAAACAGCAGCGGGGATAAAGGGCACCCCTGTCTCAGTCACTTGTTGATATGAACTTTCTCCTCGCTCCTCATCCCGTCTCATTCAACGCAAACGGTATTTTCTCGGTAAATCTCTCTCAAAAGCTGTAGACAATCGACACCTAAGCCTTCCCCTTCCAGAATATCCCACAATATGTTGCGGTCTACGTTGTCATAGGCTCCTGTAATGTCTAAAAAGGCCACATACAATGGTCTGCTTTCTACTTTTGATATTTCAATGCACTGAGTAAGAACAAACAAGTTATCATCTAGACGCCTACCTATTCTGAAGCCATTCTGAAGCTCTCCCAAAATGCCATTATTCTCTACCCATGCTTGAAGCTTTATTTTGATTGCCTGCATTGCTAGCCTGTATATTACCGACGTAATGGTCAATGGTCTATACGAGTGAATTCTATGTTTCTCTCCCTCACCTTTATAAATTAAATTCATTCTACTTTGTCGCCAACTGTCTGGTATTCGTCAATCTTTTAAAGTTTTTTCCACTCCTTTCACCATAGCTTCCTTACTTTTTGGTCCTAGTTCATTAATCAGCCTAATGGGAACCTCGTCTAGCCCTGTGGCTGTCCACTCTTCTCTTCCGCTTTCTTCCAGTTGAAATTTGTCAGCACCAGCTCCTTTTCCACTTGGGTCTCTTTCATGCTCTTTTTTTCTTCAAATACAACCTCGTCATTGCCTTGGAAAGATTCGGCTGCTGCTTTTCGGATGTAATTTATTCGGACGCGTAAGCGGCCGCCAGCGCCACCTCGACCTATCTTTCCGACGCATCGCGGAAGGGCTTCAGAGCCGGCGGCGCGGTACGCACACTTCCCTATTCTAGACACTGTAACCGCGCGTCGGCCCACCATTGCACTATCTTCGGTATCGGCCCACGCATGGGGAGTGTGTAACGCCTGCTTCATTTCCACCGCGGGTCGGCCCGGTACTGCACTATCTTCGGGATCGGCCCAGGTATGGGGAGTGCTTAACGCATGCTTCATCTCCGCCGCGCGGCGGCCCGGCATTGCCCTATCTCCGGGATCGGCCCACGTATGGGGAGTTTTTTGCGTGCCACGCCAGCAACGACACGAAAATTTCCTTGGACGGTAGAGGTACATACAGCTTCGCTTTAAAATGCTCACGCAATCGGTTCTTCAAGGGTAGTGGGGAAAGCTTGTATGCGTTTCATATAACGCCCCTAGACAAGCGTAGAACGAGTTTTCATCTAACCCTAACTTAATCCGAAAACTGCATCGTTTTGCCTTCACATAACCCTTTGCAGGCCCCTGAATTCTTCTAAATATAAACTCGGTAAATAATATAGCTCTCCCAGGACCCAGTGAAATCACACATGTTACGTTTCCGAACGCTTCCGATCGTACTAAATAGCTTCGCCGAAGTCAGCACACTTCTCTTCAACACTGTACATTATTTTCAAGGTGATCCCGTGGTTACTGCCATGCTTTATCACGTGGTGCCGCGTCCATTGCTTGCCTCAGCTGCCTCCGTTGCCTACGCTTGCTGGTGCAGCTCTGCAAACCTATGTTTCGGCGGATATCTTAGACGGTGACTGGGTGGACGACACGCGAAGCTTTTGCTGCCGCTTCAAATGACATGTATGCGCTTTCTGAGCTCACGTTGTCCAAACGGCGAGAGCAGAGCATACGATGCCTGTAACAAAAGCGGGGCTAAAAATGTATGCCACGCTATCTTAACTTACTGCTTATGAACTGAATCAGTGTCAGTGTGTTTAGCTCTTCGTTCTTTATTCAGCAAATACATTTAAGCAGTGACTTGTCAAGTTTCTAACGTAGTAAAGTTCCCCGGGCGGTCTCTGTTTGGTTGTTTATTTTCTGCCTGGCCGCTCGTGGGTGTGCTCAATTGCGATAGATTTGTTTTTGCTGGGCACAAGGCTTGTGACCTAGATGTTATATACGTTGCAATAGCTTGTAACAAATACGTATTAACGCTAGTCGCTCGCTTACTGTGTGGACCGTTACGAAGCGTTCAGCCAGTTCAGCTTCGAACATTAGAGTGATGTCGGTATAGCCGCCGTCACCCATGCTTCGACGCATTGATTCAAGCGTGTGTCCGTTCATTATTTTTGACACGTTGCTGGTAGAGAGGGCGTAAGTTTGCGTGTGAGTTGGGGTTGATGTGTGTAGATAACGTGCGAAAACCTTAACTTATTAAGAAGCGGCACTACTTCCTTTGTCACCGTATAACGAGCGGTACTGACTCGTGCAGACGATCCGGGTTTTCAGTTCTTTCCTAGGAGGTTATAGCGCTACTACGCTGGAGGATGAATGAAATTTTTTATCCACAAGGGAAGCCGCGCAGCTCGAAGAGCCGGCAACAGAGGCAGTCCTTATGTAGCAGTCGTCAGTGAACTTGCACACACAGATTCATTCCATTCCTTAACACGCTAGTCACAATTTTTGCGGCGAACTAGTGCACACGTCTTCACTCCCCCGCTCCGTATTTTGCAGCACGAATGGGGCACAGCACGTTAGCGAAAACGGAGTTGCATTTCCGACAGCTGATCGCACAGAAGCATGGCAGAAGAGGTAATGGTTTCGTATTCGTGCGCTTTCGCTGAGGCAGCGTGCGAGGCGCTGCCATAAGCGCCATCCCGTTTCTCTAGAGCAAACTGCTTCGCGAAAAGGGTCAATAGCGTGTGTGAAATATGAAAGCGTAGCAGAACGCAGGCGACGCTGTCTCATGTATATTAGTCACCTGTGTACCTGTGAACAAGTCTTATCGTGCAAAACCGCCGCCAGCAGCCACAAGGCGTTATTGTGAATGGATATCACATTTTTTGTCTAGAATTTTTGCAATGTCATTTCCTATCGGTGGTGTGCCGGAAGATTGGCTTCTTGCACGCATCGCACCTATCTTTAAAGCGGGCAATATGTTATTGGCGGAAAACTAATGGCCAATTTCCATTACATGCTCCACGTGGAAAACGTTAGAACACATAATATCGAAACATCTGGTTGAATATATAGAAAATAACAACTTATTCTACAGCAAGCAGCATGGCTTTCGCCAACGTCTGTCAACAGTGACGCAGCTTTTTGAGGCATCTCATGCTTTCGGCGTCGCAATTAACGACAAGGAACAAATTGATGTTATAGCAATTGATTTTTCGAAGGCTTTTGACCGGGTGTGTAACACAAAACTTATTGATAAATTGTATAAACTTGGAGTTAATACACAAATTGTGAAATGGATCCATGCGTACCTTACAAATAGAAAGCAGTATGTTCAAATAGGAGGCGAAAGCTCATCCTCCTTACCTGTCTTATCTGGTGTGCCACAAGGTTCGGTTTTAGGAGCAATTTTGTTTCTATTATATGTAAATGACATTGCTAATGACTTGCATCCTAACATTCAACTGCGTTTATTTGCGGATGACTGCCTTATTTACTGTCACGTTAAGAATGTCCCGGATCAAGTGTTGTTGAACGAATGCTTGCAAAGAATTTATGACTGGTGTGTTACGTGGGACATGAAAATAATTTCGATAAATCAGCTTACATGACTTTAACTAACAAGAAAACCCCATTGCTTTTTACTTACAGAATAAATAATCGCCCACTTCAACATGCTAGTAAGCTTAAGTATCTTTGGGTCACAATCACGCACAATTTGAATTGGAACGAACACATTGAAAACATTTGTTGTTCTGCTTAACGCAAACTCACTGTTAAGGCGAAAGTTGAAAGATGCTACACCCGAGGTAAAGCTCAAGGCGTACAAAACAGTTGTGCGGCCCACACTGGAACACGCATGTATAGTCTGGGATCCGCACGAATTGGGCCTGATAAAAAAAATTGGAACGAATGCAAAGAATCGCCGCACAGTTTATCTTTAATGCTTATCAAAGAACGCAGTCTATAACTGCGTTATTATCTAGTGCCGGTTTGCCCGAACTCGCAACGCACAGAAAATTAGCCAGGTTGAAATTCTTGTACCAACTGTATAACAATAAATTGAATTTGGATTCCAGACTATACTTGCGTACCCCTGGACGAGAGTCCCCACGTACAGGTCACCCACATGCTGTAATGGCCTATGTGCCGCGCGTTGATGCCTTCAAATTTTCCTTTCTTGTGAAAACGATAGTTGATTGGAACAAACTTGACGCAGATGTATTTATTGAAACGCACACAACTGAATCATTTAAGTGCGAACTGTCAGTATGTGTTTGCTGAATGCATTGTTTGTTTATTGCGGAACTGGCCTTACATGCTTGTGGAAAATTTCCCCCCCCCCCACCCCTGTAACAGCTCGCAAGGGCTAACGGTATTGGAAATAATAATAAATAAAGTGCGGACTAAGAGGGAAAAAAAGCTGCCCTTCAAAATATTGGGCGGCGACTATCCAAAGATATTTGTTAGCGTCGAGCGACAGTTATCCGCTTTATAAGCGGTGCCATGCTCAGGGAGGAAGCTTGAGCTCGGGAGCTCTCAATACGTGGGAATGGGGAAATCTTCTCTCTCGGCAGTCACTGCACCAATTTTGATAAGGATTGATGCGTTTGAAACAAAATGTTAGTATCTGGTGGCTGTAGGAAGCATTTTTTTTACTGCGTAAATATTTTTACAACTGTTGCTGAAATTGCGAAATTTTACAAAACCTAACCATCAGCTTTACAACTTTGTAACCCAGCAGTAAACGGACGATGTGACCATACTGTAAACCACACCTCATACTGTATATAAAGTTGTCAAAATTGACGTAGTATACACTCTTCTAGAGTACAATACTAATTTCTCAGCATCACTTTTGCAAAACCCTTGTGAACATTGTAACAATTTCGCGTAAGCTGTAAATTCGTAAATGAAATTTATCTGCTTTAGATGCCCTAATGGATGAAGTTTACTATACAATATCTCTTCATGGTGCAGGGTTACAGATTTTTAAACCTTGTACTTTTTTTTCAAGCTTACCAACGTTTTGAAATCTTTGTAAAACAATTCTCGGTCCTCAATCGACATTCGGCATGTTATAAACACTAGAATGTAATGTATTTTCTCATTTTCCAAAACATTTTTTAAGATTGGCCACGAGGTTGTCGCATTGCAGCTTTTTTTTTTTTTTTTTTTTTACATTTTATCTGAACAGGGGGACACGGGAGTTGGCGCCGAGCTAAAGCTTTCTTCAAGACGATGGGTGGGATGGGGCGCCGAGCACATATATGGTTCTGGCCCTGCGATTGTGCTATACGATTGGTGCGTTGTTTACTGTTTCATTGCCACACGAGACCGACAACCACTTCTGCGCTTCAGAGAGATTTCATGTTCGCTCTGGTGCGAACTACTTGAGCGCGAGTGAATGCACAATCGGTGTCGAAAGCTCGAAGACCATGAACACACGAAAAGAACCTGAATATTTCCGCAGCAAGTGCACGCAGTCTAGAATTTGCATTTCCAGCACGCAATATAGCAGTCGCGAACAACGGGTTGTTAGGATCACAAACTGCTCGTACATTCAAGTTTTCTCGGATCCCGCGGTGGCTAAACCTTTGACGGCGACTGCACGTGCAGCAGTCTCAGCTAATGCGCTGATTCTACATGTTGCGCATCATATGTATGTGCCTGTAATAATATTTTTCTGCTTGGTATGTGAATTCATTATAACATACCGTTTACATATTAAGCTAGTGCGAACTCATATCGTTTCTTCTTTTGTTTCCGGTGTTTAGATGCTTCGTTTCGTTCTATTATTCTAAAACAGCGTGCTTTTTGTCAGCCACACGATACAAGATTTTGCAGTTCATAAACAGCGACATAGAAGAACGTTCGAGAGAAGTAGAGAATAGCGGCTGAAGTTCCTTGTTTGAAAGCGCGTATTTACAAAAGTGATCAAAAGCGATCTTGCTGTTGCATCAGGCGGGGCGGAGCGCCATGTAAGCTACAGCTGGCGTTTCCCTCTTCATCGTATAGGCCAGCTTGAGTTCGAATCACCCGTCGCCTTACCGATATGCTCTTTCGCGCGAGCAAATAAAGCAGATCTAGCAGTGAAGTGCGTGTATTTGTAAACCACTACAAGACACAGGATAAACGAAAAGGAACGGCCAAACCTGTGCGCACTGACAAATAAAGTTTAATAAAGACAACGCACTGTTTCTTTATGCAAAGACACGGTCGCACGGTTCCGGGAGGTGCCAACAAGGCAACATAACCACCGTAACTCTGACGTCAGATCAAAGAACGCAGATTAACAGTATCTGCTATAGCGCCAAAGGTTTCAGAATAAAATCAGATTCATCCTTGTAAAGCAGTACAGACGGAGCATGGTTCCATACACCTGACATCTCCTGCATGCCTCGGAAACTTCTCGGATGTACTTTTATGTTGTTCGCTACAGCTCTGAAGTTCTTTATCTTATGACTGAAGTGCATGGGGCTTTCCAAGAAGCGTTTGTACAGTGCCGACTCCTTAAAACGGGCAGTGACTGCCCGAGTGAAATATTCCTAGTCGATAAATATGAGACGCATTTTTTTTTAGAAGGAGCATTTCTTTACAACTTCCGACAACTCCATCACATCCTGAGTGTTGCCCCACTGTTGAATTGACGGCAGTCGAGAGCCGAATGGTAACTTCGACGCACAGCACGGATGCACAGACCTCGGCTAACGTGTTTCTTTCTACCGCAGCGAATTTCGCCGCACATTCCTGTCAATTAGCAGAAAGAAGAAAAAAAAGCAGTCACGCGTTTTTAAAATTTTTCTTTTTTTGCAAGACATATTTTAACACTTCAGCAACCTAGCCGAAAATACGTAAGCAAAGTCGGGCGAAACAAACGTGTACCACAACATGGAAAGCACACCTGCACACGTCGTTTGAAGGTATGGCGACGTTGACCTCGGCAACGGCGCGTTGGGGCAGCATGGAGATGGAGGAGAGATACGCGGGCGAAGACCACTGACCAGGCGATGGAGAGATAATAGGTCGTAAACGCAAAGTTCAAGGCGACGCGACGCGCGGGCTTGACATACAGGTGATAGGGCAAAAAAAGCTTCCCCGACAAGAGAGGGCATCAGCGTGTCTTTGCCTATTTCTTAGTCAAATACGCGAAAACATACTTTCACTTCCTTTCCTTCTTTTTTTGCAGTCCCATCCGCGAATATGCAAAACAGGGAGCCCGATACTATGTTTGGGCTACAACTGTAAGAATCGCGGCGTTGGAAATAACCACGACCTTTACTCTCGTAACGCCTCTAACAGGCGTTGTCGTCGTTTATTAGAGTCGTTGCGACAGTTAGCAAGACCACGTGTGTGTTCGTGCTTCGAGATGCAAAAGAGGTGGACCAACGCGTGGCAACTCCTGCTTTTTTTTTTTTGCGTGTGTGTGTGTGCGAACCTCAGTTGATAACAAGCAGTCGAAACAACAGTGAATAGACGCACCAGCCCCGTGGCGTTTGATCGGGTCGGGTATAAAACTGCACCGATAACCGCTGTGCAGGCATCAGTTCTTCCGAGCCAACTGAAAGATCAACACAGTCCACTATGATTGCCGTGAGTAGTGTTGCTATCCATTTGGCTTTCGTCTCGCGCTTTCTACGTTCACCTTTCGCGCTATTTGGCTCGTGTCCATACGTTGTAGATACGTTTTCAGCCTAAAAATTGTCATTCTAGAACATTCACTTCTAACCCCTGCAATGTTTCTTGCGCTCGTGACTAATTATGAAAACCATTAACTTTACTCTGTAGATGCGTTTAGTATTTTCTAGTTGACTGGCATTCAGGAGCCTTACGTGTTGCAAGCTATCAATCGAACTAAAGCCAGAGATATTCTCCCTACTCATTTCTGCGTATTCTCCATTTGGCGAGATTGCAGGAATTAATTTGTCACTAAATTTTCTTCAAAAATGAAGCTATTCCTTTCGAAGCAAGCAGCCCTATCCTTTCAATTTGTAATTAAGCCCCTAGACCTCCTTCCTTGAACAATGCAAGCATAAACTTACAGAACTATTTGCTTTTCTTCTATCAAACTGTCTGCGGTGGAGATATGAAGCTATTGCTCCCACCCATGCGCTGCTCCGTTTTTATATCACTTTGACAGCAGATAGCTTGTTGGCCATCTTTATATATAGGAGTACGATAAACCTGCTTGCACTCAGGTCAGCAAGCACCGCACCGACCCGTCACTACTCAGTCCCGCAGCCAAACACGTCAACCAACGTTTTACAAATTAAGAGCGTGGTTGTAAAAATTCCGCTCTTAACAAAAACCTGCTAAAGTAATCCATCAGTTGAAAAACCAGCATCACGAGTACTCTGCCTGCGACTCCATTAAAAGCATAAGCGAGACAATATCGCCGTCTGTAAGGCAAAGCATAAGAAAGTAAGGAGTACTTTAATCGCCACGTGGAACGCTACAGTTGCTATGCAGTTCGCCCAGGTAAAAAAAAAATAATCGGAAAGCCGACGCTCTCTTTTCCTGCAGGTCCTGTGCCTCTTCGCCGCTCTGGTGAGCAACGCCCTTGCGGTGTACGTCCCCACGTACGGCCTACCGGTGGCCGGCTACCCTACCGTCCCCGCTGTCTCGACCCTGCACGCCGCACCCGTGGCCGCTCTACAAACGGTCCATCGCACGGTGCCGGTCACTCCAACCGTCCACAACGTGGCTACCCCGTACGGCTATCGCACAACCGGCGTCAGCTACAGTCACAGAGTCGACGCCCACCCGGTGAAACTGCGCTACGTGTACGGCCTTACCCCATACGGCCTCAACTACGGCTACGGACTGGACGCCTTCGGATTCCCCACCGTGCTCAAGAAGTGGTGAGATATATGTGAATACGACCGACTAATTGCGTTGTTATCCGCTGAGCGTGGGTACGCTAGTTGTCCAGGCACCGATCCGATGCTGCAGCGTATAGGTTATCCGCTAAAAGAGATCAACACCCTTGAAAATTTTCGATTGTCATAGGTGTACTGCTTAGGAAAAAATCGGGGAGAAATGAACAGTATGGCCCCGATGGTGTAGCGAAAGCCACGTTCGCGCTACGTGCCAACTGTTTCAATCCGGAGTTCCATCGGCTGCGAAGGATGCAATCGGATTTCACTTGGCGCCAGCGAAAAGAACGAACAGTACCTATCAGTGCCAGAAATTTTCCATGGCTTTTAAATTTTGCTGAATGCTGAAAATGAGTACAAGAAAATGAGCGCCGTTCTTCGCGGAAACGTAACGTTTATAGTCTGAACGAGTACTGCGACTGTAGGGGCGAGTTAAGCGAAAAAAATTAATAAGGCCACAAACTTATGACTGAGTAACTGGTTTGATTTGATCGATTAATTGTATTGGAAATGTTATCAAAGTTATACTTGCCATAATATCGTTTCTTATGGTGCAACAAAATATGAGATGACTTTGCATTAAAAAATGTTAATGCGGAATAAGAACTTTATTACCAATTGTACGATGACAGAAGGTGCACCTTATGTTAGCTAACATTTTTTCTTAATGTAACAGACGAATATTAACATTCGTTTATTTAGCAAAGGCGGAAAGCTCTGAGTATATTCATTTAGCCAACTGCATTACACTGAAGAACTGGAAAAGAAGGCGATTTAAGTGTATCGCAGGTCACAGTGAAACAGATGGCATGACAACATTTTACAAGTAATGTATCTACCGTTAGGTAGCAAGTAGTTTTTCAGCGCTGCTACGACCTCATAAATAATTTTCTCAACGCCGCTAACTCACAATGCTCTCTACTTTTCAGAAAAACAAGCTTGGCAAACGACCTAATGACACCCTGACAAGACCCATCGGTACGAGGACAAATATGTCACAGCTGACGACAACACAAGATGTTCTCGTCCTCGTTCTTACTTTGCTGACGCGTAGGTAGTTCAGAAAACGAATAAAAAGTCACGAATCAAGCAAAGTATTGTGGTTATTTGCCGTATTCCGCAGCCAGCTGCCGCTCCATATACGAATGGCCATTGTTGTTTCAAAGTGCTAAGGCAGTGCTACGAAAAGAAACTTGTGAAATATAGCTTTACAGCTGTATTACGAGAATAAAGGGGCTAAGGCAACCTATCGTTGCCTTTTTCTTCGTTATTCTCAGAATGTACTTGAGGTTTCCGGATAGCTTGCCTTAGCGAAGCCTACTTTCCCACTTTACTGCATCGTCGTCGTCATCGTCATTGTTGTATTTGGTTGCCACAGCCTTGGATAAGGTGGTCAACAGAAACGGAAAAGGACAAGCGGATTCACCAGTCTTATAAATTTAAAATAAAAATAAAATATGGATTTAGTCACAGATAAAAATCCTATGGTCAAGGAAAAACTAGAAATAAAAACATGTTCAACGCAAAAGGTGGAGCTATTGAAGATGAAGGAGGAACAAATCTGGCAGGTGAAAAATTAGCTTCGGTAAGATAATTCATGTATCTTACTAGCTTCGATATTAGCTTCGATATTATGTGCGCTAAGATATGACACTGCCAAGCAATTACTTCGGTATGTGAACCCAAAACTACAGCTTCTGCCCACACTTACTATTGCGTCCTCTTCGTCATCCTTAGCTTTGCGCTACCTAGTTCTTCTTCCGCGGCATCATTTTTCTCTTTACCTCCTCCTTTCTTTGTTGCCGTCTAAAAATAGTTTCCACGAGACCTTGGCAAAATAAAATTTCACTATTGCTCAAACATTTATTTGTAGTTACAATATGCGCTAGAATTGATAAAGCACTGCTACTGGTTCTGTCATTTAGGGTACACAATGACTTGGTGTTTGTTTCTCCATGTAATTTAGTCGCTATTTTGAGAGGCCACGACAATGTCCCTTGAAATTGCAGTGGTCGAGTTTCATTATTGTTTGCGCCACTGTAAATTCTTATTTAAGATTAGTCACTTGACGAGTTGCGTTGCACCAGATGCGTAACATAGTCAAACACTCTTCAAAACATCCCTCAAACAACCACCGCTGTAGAACCAGCGAAATCCGACTTCTGCAGGGTGGTAAACACACCAACATTGTACGCTAAAAACCAAAAAAATAGATTTTGGTGACCGAACTCCTTGCGCAGCATCCACAGCGTTGCACCTGCTACCTGAAACGAAGTGTGGTTACAGTGAACTAGGATTATGGTCCCGCCCAGAGGCGCACACTGCTTGCTTCAACTTAGGTGCCAGCGGATTTCTAGAGACGCACAATGCAGCGCCACTGGGTATATGGGCCCATATACTTGCTTACGCAGGGTGTCCCAGCTAACTTTAGCAAGAGTTTGAAAATATGCCAATGCCACGCAGCTGGACACAACCAAGGTAATGCTGTTTGGCGTCGCTTGGAAATGCTCAGATAAATTTTTTCCATTAGGCCTACTAACATAATTAGTCTTAATAATTTAATCATCTTGTCAAATATCATAGTTCGATGAAAAATGTATATTGAAAATTGAGCAGCCTCATGAAAAACCCCCGATACAGCTTTCTGTTGCTCAATAGGTGCTACATAAAAGTGTTTTCCTGAGCACAAAAGACGCCCGCAAATACACGCTAAGTGCCTCGAGCGGCCAGTCGCGCGGCAATATTGCGCGCATTTGCGGGATTCTTTCGTGCTCGAAAAAACTTTTATGTAGCACGTATTGTGCAACAGAAAGCTGTATCGGGAGATTTCCATATCGCTCCACAATTTTCTCATTGACACTTTTCATTTAATTAAGATATTTGAGAAGTTGATTACTTGAATAAGACTAATTATCTAATTAGCCAGAATTAACTGATAATCTGAGTATCTTTAATCGATGGCAAAAACATAACCTTGGTTCTGTCCAGCTACGTGGCATTAGCATATTTTTAATCTCTTGCTAAAGTTAGCTGGGACACCCTGAAAACACAGACAAACCTAAAGACACACGTCGCGAGAGCACCAACCGTTCCCTGCGGAACGTTTATCTGATTTCATAACAATTACCTACCAAATCAAGTTTGGTTCGCATTACTAAGACAACAACTGGAGTTGAGTCTGGTCTGCTAAATATTTTTTTTTCTTTTTTTTTCCTCTAAGAAAACGGGGATCGGCGTCTGCCTTTGCACGAGTTTTGCTTTGGCACTATAGTCTCGAAAACATCGCAGTAACGAGCAACTTTGGGAGCGATACATTCATTTTTTAACACTTTATATTTTTAACGGCGGAGCTGTCCTAAGTCGAGCCTTGGAATGTTCCGAAGCTCACCACAAGAGGGCGCACCGAGAGTAGGAGCGGCTTTCCTCCACAGTGGAGGAAAAGAACGAGGAAGCTTACCAGCAAGTATGCCGCCTGTAAGGTGGGAAACCCAGCAACAAATAGCGTCAAGCGGAAAGTCAGAGTGGCTGAAATAATCTCATGGGTGGCGGCAATGGAAAAGAAACCTGCCATGAGTAACTACTTAACAGGGAAAAATGAAATCGGGAAAGAAACAATTTATAATAACTCAAAGGGAAGCTCATTACTTTTTGAAGCGAGATCGGGATGCCTCAGAACACGCACCTATAAAGCGAGATATAAGAAGGTAGATGAAGCATGTGCTTGCTGCGGTAAAGCTAAGGAAACGATGGAGCATGTTTTATTAGAATGTGAAGACATCTGCCCAGCGGTCAATTTACGCACCACTGGCCTCCTTGAAGCCTCGGGTTCAGCGAGAGTAGTGGAAAAGCAAACATGTCCGCAATAGGGATCAGTAAGAGGCGATTAGAGGATTGGTGGAAGAAAAGTAGGGAAACGACAAAAAACGGAGACGTACAAAAGCAATGTTCGCAATATGGGATCAGAAAATTTGGTTTTGAGAATTCATAGTGCTTTTTTTTTCTTGTTTAACCTAGGTAGGACATTAGGCAGTATAATAGCAAGAGCTTGGTGGCCCAACCCACCGCACCGTTCCAAAGGGGACGCTCATAGCATCTATCCATCCATCCGCTTTCTTTTTCTTTTTCTTTAACCTAAGTAGGACATTAAGCAGCATAATAGCAAGAGCTTGGTGGCGCAACCCACCACCCCGTTCCAAATGGGACGCTCATAACATGCATGCATTCATCCGATAGGGAGCCTACATGTCGCGCACCTCCGTCTATTAGAGTGGTGTCAACCTTAGACCTTGCTTGTGTCGCCGCCCGTCGTTGATCAGTGTTGCGAGCACACGTTGCTGCGCCATCTTGATCCCCAGTCGGCATGCCGTCGCCGTGCGCATAAAACTGTCGTCTTGCCGTGGTTGAGTGACTGTGATTTTCGCTCTCGACGGGGTCTTTAATGGCACCATGCTAGCACTGTGAGCACGTTCACAGTTGTGTGAGCACCGAAAATGCCCGGGTGTTGCGTTCCGCAATGCACGAACCTCTGCAGGAAGGGCACACGAATGTATCGCTTCCCGGCTAGCCCTAACCGAACTAAGCGCTGGCTTGTGCAGTGACAAGGGACCGCTGGGAGCCCACTGCTGCTTCTCGTGCTTGCGCTTTGAGTATAATACTTCGCTTCACCATGTGTGTGCGGCGTACTTAGTGCTATATTCTACATTTCTTGAAGTGCTCTGTACTTGTATGTTTTTTGTGAGCGGCGTGGACTGATAGCTGCCCGCGACGGCCGCCCCTAGCCGAGCTGTAGATAGCGTGCGCGCAAGTGGAGGCTATGCGTTCCATTACGCGGTATTAAGAAGGCATGAAACGTAAATGTTCATAACTGAGCTTGATTGTAGAACATGTTCTAACTTGGCAGCCGCATTTCAATCTTTGGATGCGCTGCAGTTCAGAGTTTTGCGCGTCGTTAAGCTACGTTCGGCAATCGGCTTGTACGTAGTGTGCTGTATATATATTTATTGCATCTACGAGAAAAAAAAATTCGCTAGGTTGTTTGCGCTGAAATTCCACACGGGGTGGAATTTATGATTATGATTCTTTCTTATACCGTGTTATTAAAAGTAATTGATCGGTTTGATTGCAAAAGATAAAAGCCGATGTCGTGCACTGCAAAACTGCGTATGATGGCTCATTTGTCCATTCCAGGTTTCTGCCGCCGTGTTCCACATCAAAATTCCCGTAGTGATCAGTTAGTAATAGGTCTCGATCAATTTTGATACCACTAGGTAATAGAAGCGACAGATCGAGCGCCCTGCCTCGCTAGCGATCGGTCGTGCAGAGATCTGCATGGATCTTTTTTTCAGCGAACCGAACTTGTCAAAAGTAGTTCAAACAAGCCTGGCCCTAAAGGCCGGTTGTGGTGATTTAATGATAAGATCACTTATAGTGATGTAAGCAGGAACGACCAAGTAATTTAGGAGAAATATTTTTCGTTCAACGAGCACATAAGTATGCACTCGCATGTCTTTCGTGGTGATGTTGGGCGCGATTTCTTTCACATACTGTTTAAAACTTCATATGTATATGGTAATTCATAATTTCGACGCGCGCATAATATTAAAATGGTTCAAGATACGCTTTCTGTCGATCGTTTGGTGCATCACTGAGAAATGTAGACCACATGGCCTAAATATTTAATTGCAAAAAATAGGAGGTAATAACTTTTTCTTTGAGGTCCTCATTACATTAAGTTTCCAGCAACTGAAACAACTTATTGTGTTTTCAAATAATTTTGTTAATATTGTCTCTTTTATTCTAGACAATATTGAAGATGCAAGATTTGAACGGAACAGGCTATATCGTTTCCCTATCGTGGTAAGTACATATATAAAACCTATTTTAGAAGACAAAAATGTTCCATTTCGCTCCGACATTCGTGAATCTAATTTCTGTTTCAAAAAAAAAAAAAAACATCTGAACTCATTAGCCCAATTGCACGGCGGTATGTTGTTCTTATTTTCCTTTTTATATAAAGCGCCTGAAACGGTCCACAAAATGCTTTGGGGGGTGCGTTTCATTTAAGAAAACTGCTGACATTTTCCTTGTAATTTTTACTCTGCAAAGCGAAAATGGGTATCTAGGCAGTTTCCTAAATAATAAAGCATAGGCAAACACTTCATTGTAGTGATTTTCGCGTCCTTGTTTTTTTTTCAGCCACTCCGAAGCCCCGGAAGTCCCAAAGGAAGCGCACTTGTGCCTTGACACCTGCAAATTCGTCTCGCACCAAACGTGTTTGCACATCTGCAGACGTTTCACAGCTGCCTCTACATCCTGGCGACGTAAATATTCCTGACCACAATGTCCTCTCGACAAGGCAGCGAAGGCAAGCAACACTAGCGAGTTGAAGTGTCATCGTGCGTCAGCAGCCGCCTCTCCACCAAATCTGCCTCCCAGCAATGTAGCAAGTGACACAGACGGTACTCCTGAGTCCAGCCGTAATGGTGTGTCAGCAGCCATTCTGCCAGATCTCCATTCCAGCACTGTAGCAAATGACGCAGACAGCACTGATTCTCCACACGGTCTAACAACCATGCCAGCTGCCTTCATGTTTGGAGGTGGCGCAACTCCCACATTGTTGATGTTGTGCCGAGAAAATGCTGAGCTGCGCAAAAAAATAGCGACCTAAAATGGAAGTGTAAAAATTGTTTACAACTGCATGAACAAGTCAGGTCAAAAGTACGGAGTCTCAACAAGAAAATGAAGTTAGCTCAGCAAGAACTAAATGCGTTAAAATTATCAACATTTCTTGCAGCAGATCAAATAAAGGCTCTGGCAACAAAAACCAGGATTCGCAAGTGGTCGCAGAAAATATACAAGTAGCTCTCCAAATCAAGCATGCATGCGGTACGACAGGCTACGAATTTCTCAGGTCTTTGCCATATCCGCTGCCTTAAAACAGGACCTTGATTCGAAGGACGCAGAACATTCGTTTCATGCCCGGCATCCTCACTGTGGTGCTAGAAGTTTTAAAACGCAAGGCGCAAACAATAGAAGACATTGAGAAAGACTGTGTGCTTTTCATGGACGAAATGGAGATCAGCCAGGGCTGCGAACATGATCCCTCCCTCGATTGTCTTTTTGGAGGTACGACTCCCCTGTAATGAACTGCGAATGTCTCCAACCATGCCCTTGTGTTTATAGTTGGGGGTTTAAACACAAGATGGAAGCAAGTCATCGCTTACCACTTCGCTGGTCGTTCAACTGACGGAAGGATTTTGAACGAGCTAGTGTTTCATTTAATTTAGCTCTGTTTCGCGTTTACATTGAGAGTGCCTGTTGTGACAAGTAACACGGGAGGAGCGAACAGGGCAGTATGGCGCCTCCTTAGACTTTCAAGCCTCAGATACTATGAAACTGTCTCCTCTGTTGCACACCTCCACTTGGATGGCAGGTAGCTATATTTCATGGCCGATCCTGCTCACGTTTTAAAAAATATTCGTGAGCAGCTTCCTCGTGCAGGCAGTTTTACCCTGGCGGTAGAGACAGCAAAGGAGCATGGCATCCCAGGAATAACTGTTAGCATTGAACATGTTAAGGCTGTTCTCGAATATGATAGCAACAAGGACCTCAATATTGCTAATAAACTGTGGCACTTCCACGTCAGCAACGGACATTTCACAAAAATGAAAGTAGACATCACAGTGCAAATGTTCCGCGAAGCACCCTTTGCCATTCGGTATCCAATCGAGCAAAACGTCTTGAAGCCGGAAGCGGAAGCAACTGCATGGTTTTTTGACCTTGTGACTAAATGGTACACTTCTATGTCATGACGACACCCCATCGTCACTTTAAACCATTTCGATCTCGCAATGCGCAAGGAAGAAGTTAGAACCTTGGAGCTTGCGTGTGCCACGTTCAGCCGAATGAACATGGGAGTGACTGCACATTGGAAGCCATCTCAAGCCTGTCTCTTGGAGTTGACAACTGTTCTACTGCGCCTTTCGGAGGAGCTCCTGGCGAAGCACGGATACTTGTACCTCCTCACTGCTAGGTTAATCCAGGATTGCCTTGAAACTGTTTTCTCAGTAGTGAGGCTCAAGCAACCTGTACCAAGTGCGTACGATGTGATATGCGCACTGAAGGCCATTTGTGTTGGCCAGCTTCTGCATACGCCTAAGTCTTCTAGCTACAACATTGATGACAGTAGTCATTTGCCTGACCTCCTTGATCCAAGCCTGAAGAAGCTGGCAGAAGACCCCAGCCAGCAGTCTGAAGAGTTGGAGAACCATGTTTGTGATTGTTCTGACAACTGCGGAGTGCGACATCATGGCTTATGTGGGTGGTTTTCTTCTCAAGTCTATTATGAAGTGTATAGACAGCTGCAAGAGTTGTGAACAAGTATTGATTGACCGTAATTTTGCCGAATACAGCAGTCTCATTCACCTGAAGAAATATGTCAAGAGTTCTGCAAACCTCATTCAGCCAAGCCAGGTTGTAATGAGTATTTTGATAGATTGTGAAAAGAACTTGAAAACTTTTGAAAAAATGGATGAAGTCGTGAAGTTCAAGAAACCATTTTCTAGCATTTTTTAATGCCCTGCAAAAGTCTGTAAAAACGTACTTAGGATGTTGCGACTTCCACAAGCCTAAGGTAGAGAAGATGCTTCTCGAAAAGTATGTAAGAACAAGACTGAAGATTTACGTTCGACAACAGCATGCACAACGGCTAAATGGGGCATCGAGCAAAACCTGTGCTCCCGCAAACTTTGAATAGCTCTGCAGTCAGCTAGTCTGCACTTGTGACCACATTTTTTATGCGAAAACACCTGCAGGGCATAAGTACGAGAAGCTGTGTGTTGACTCGTTGAGGAATGTGCGTTTGTTAAGGACTCTATGCAACTGCAATGCTTCACATTTAAGATCAAGGGAAATTGATGCCTTCTCTGCGTAACATTACGTAGGTGTGTGTTCAAAATAGTTGTAAAATATTTTCCTGTTAAATTTTCTTTTTGCTCTTCATCACAGCCTACAAAAGGTACCCAAAACAAAGAAGCACTGGCATGCTCTCATTCAAATCATGATTTTTGTTAACTTGGGTTTTAGCTGTCATAGCTAAGTGCAGGTTGCTCACAACATGTCTTTGGTCTGTAAATTATTTTACCATGCCACGTAATATTCAGTGTTTTACTTGGGGTAATTTACTTATGTCACTTGGTTTCTCCAATATTTCTGTTCATGTATGTGTCCATTCTCAAATTACGACTGGTGCAGGAATTATCGCATTGATTGCTTTCCCACTTTGATCAATGTAGCAAACTATTCTTTTCCAGCCGCTTTGTCGTAAAATGTTTATTTCTGCTTTGCTCGCATCGGCATTGTGCCCTTGTGTAGCCCATTTTCGCTTTAATTTGGCTTCTAGCCGCTGTGTTATCAGTTTTTTTTTTCTGTACATGCATTGAAAAAAGTAATAAATGATCGATGTTACTTTTATATGCCTTACGCTGTTGGACGAAGTGCTGTTTGAAATCTGATTCTACTGTTCATTATTCGGACATATGTGTGTATGCTTGTTGGATTTCCCATGTACCCCTGTTATTCGTCGAGCGGGTTTCGGCATGCCAGGCAAGCAATGCAATAAAGTAACTTGGCGTGAATTGTGTTTGTCTTCCGCACTAAAATGCGTGTAAATAAAAGGGCGCTTAAGGTTATGCCGACTCGGCTGTTGGGCCATAGATGCTCTATTTTGTGTCGCGACGGCAAATGCTTTACGACGGAGCTGTATGTGGCTAGTCGATTCGTCTGTCCATCCGTCTGTCGCCTGTACGCCGAAAGCTCCTCCGGCGCAACCTCATGAGAATGCACGAAAAAAAAGCGAAAGAGAGGCGCGTGATTGACTGCGTCAGTAGTGACGTCGTTGCTTTCCATCGCCGTCGAGTGGTCGCGTAGTAGTTTCTCTCCGGCTCCAAAATGGGTAGGCCACGCGTCATACGCACTCCTGAGGAGTAGGCAGCTTTCAATCAGCAACACCGCGAGCAGAACCGGTGACGAGGTCGTCTACGCCGTCCCGATGCTGCAGCCCGAGCACAATAACAGGCTTGTGCAGCCGAGCGCAAGCAGGAACTATCCGGCGGCCTACCAAGCCGTCGTTTAATGAACCGCCGAGATAAACCCAGTGATAAACAAGGGGGCCACACGTTTCAGCTTCGCTGCTTAACTACTGTACGGAGTGCTTGGGCGGTGATTCTTTTCTTTTACTTCATTTCCTTCTGGCTATAACTCAGAAGGAGCCTGTCCGAGGGCGCTGCCTTATGACTTGGGTGGGAGCGCAGTCACGTGGCATTCGCCATTTTTCTCAGTGTTTATTTACCAATAAAAAAATTAAAACGCAATTAGTACGTCGTTAAAAATACCGAAATTAGATGTCCCTTGGCTGTGCCTACAGATGCCTCATTGACACTTTGATAATTATGATAGTACGTCTCGAATTAGATAATTAAATACAATTAGGTCATTAAATCTCAGTAACAAGAAAATTACTGACAGCTACTCCACTGTATTGGAAACATTATGCACTAGGGTTTCTTTGAGTAACGCATTGCTTGTTTTTAAATATTGGTGCATGATAGTTAATTGGTACACCCTGTATATATTTATGACCTCTGCATGCAAGCGACGATGTTTCCACCCCTAATAAATGTTGTAAAATATTAGAAGTGTTTTCTTTTTAATGAGCTGTAGCTTAGCTTACTGGAAAGAGGTGCGATACTGAGACATATCATTCATGTGCATTTTACACGCCGTTGATAAAAGACTCTGCCGAAGGGGTCACTAAAGTCTACAAAGATTTATCAGGGTTAAAAAAACAGGCAAAGCATTTTGAAGCGAGGTGAACAAAGTGCAACATATTCATTCTCTAGGAACAAGCTGTACATACTTTTAGAAATAATTGTTAATAGGCTACCACCTTTTCTTTAAAAATAAAATAAACTTTGTCCTGTGTACATATTTAAATAGTCTATGTGCATGGTGTTAACAGGGGAAATTTAAAACAATGTTGAAGTGAAATAATACGAATGAGACAGCCGCCGCTGGTACTTCTAAGGCGCTTGTCCTCCTATTGTCAGGATTTGCAGAAATAAAGCAAAGTATGAATTAAAATCCGTGCACGTCTGCGCCAACAATGATGCAGTAATCTATTAGCCTCAATGAAATTTTAAGTGAAAAGGTCGAGACAAGTCAAAAGAAATCTCAAGTGGTGTGGGTGACAAAATCTGGCAATGACACGTTAAGCGGGGGGGGGGGGGGGGGGGCAGGTAGGCTTCGGCATTGCCGGGGGGAGGGGGAGCTCAGCCCTCCCCTCCTTAAAACTCCGGAGGGGGCTCGGGCCCCGGGCCCCCCCCCCCCCCTCCCCTCCCCGTAGTCGGCGCCTATGATCTGGATTACTAAACCAAACACTAATGTTGGTCCGCACCAGGCACAGCCGTTTAGCGAACGGCCTTTCCTGGCCACTACACACGAATCTAAGGGAGCAAGGCATGACCGCCATCTCTTGTCCTTGACTTCTGCGATGACCCGACGTCAGCTGGTTGAACCGCCACGTGCTACGGAGCCCAACCAGACAGGCAACGACGAATAAATAGCACTTGAATCCAGCCCTACACCCTTCCGCCGCCTTCGTAGCAGCCTATGCAACTCCGTGGGAAGTCGCCAATGCACTGTGACGACCCTGCGCTGCTTACATATGCGCTTCTTTACCGCAGTACGAAAAAGCGAAGCAAAACAGGGAAGATATATACGTCTGGACGAAAGCTTAATTCAAGATACCTGTCGCACGCGGTACCCTTCTTGGGCAGAAATATCGGCCGCGCTGCAGGGTTCAATGTGTATAACGTGGAAGTACTGCATGAGGGCCGAAGTGTGGGAAAGGGTTTGCAATACCAGCCCAGATACTATCAGGAAACCAGAGGGCCTGCGGGGGGAAAGTGGTATTTGTGGTGCTGGCCAGCGACGAGCATGTAGAGTATAGGAGGAACCGACATGATACAGAAAGTGCCTTTTCACCCTTTCCAGACGACCGGTCATTATGTGGTGTAGCCGGTACAGCGTGCACACGAATTGCTGTCTTCATGACCACCGACTCGAATAAAAGCGGCACTTAATGGGCGACCTGGAGGACTGGGTTTAAAGAGAAAAAGAAATACGTATCTACCACCCGCCGACAAGCTGAGAACGCTAAATATAGAAACACTCACTGTGTAGGACGGCAAGCAAATAAAACCTCATAAAACAGAGGAAGAGGCTGCGCAGTTTCCTAAAATATAAGATCTCCTTTATAGCTTGTCCCAGTGCAGCAACCCTTTCACCTGGTTTCTTTCTCATCCATTTACAACCGCTCCTTCATCCAGCCGGCGCGCGTACGCCTCATGTATACTAATCCTTTCTGCCCCCCCCATCCCCCCCACCCCTCCTCAACCGTCGGCGTCGCGCGTATGGATGCGCATTCTCCAGGGTACGTGACCTCCGGCGCCTCAAGTGATCGAGGCGGGCTCGCGTTCGTTTAATTTCTCACTCATTCCCTAGACACGCATAATGGCAGTGCTCGTCTAGGCACAGCATTTTATCAATACTGCCGATTGAAGCACCTAAAGTCAAAAGAATTGACTCTTTTTTATTTTGTATACTAATAGCTCGGAAGGAAGCCGGCTCGACTGCGGCATGTCCTGTGGACAGCCGGGTCGCGGAAAGGGCGTGTGTATACTGACACAACGATTGCAAGGATGCCCCGCCTTTCCAGCTTTATGCGAGGGGTTCGCCTATATAAGGAGGTCCCAGTGGCCGACACTGATCATCCTCAGTTCCGATTCCAGATCCGAAGCTGTACAACCAACTCATCATGACCGGAGTGAGTATAGAGCGTGTTCAGTGCGCTGTTTCGCTTCTTCCCGTTTGTGGGGCTCAAACAATTCCCCGCTCAGACCTCGCGTCTAACTGCGCAACTTTCAAGGCACGACGTGCTTGCTCCTATGTGCTTCAATGGTAGCAGCGCTCCTCGCATGGCGGCCACGGCCAGATCAGCGCTTCTCGTTTGCACAGGTCCGATCATGCACCGAATACGAGCTGCCGGTGCCAGGAAGCCTAATTATTGGGGGTGCATCTCTATGGGCAAAGTTCTCAGGCATTGAGTGTGCATGTGTGTATGCGGTTCAAATTATCCCAGCACCACCGAGAAGAAACTTATTGCTTCGGTGACACGCGTTCCAGAAAAGTCGCCAAGGTTCTCAGCGGACAAAGCATGCTGTGCTGTTTTATTCGTGCCCTCCCGTGCTTTGCCATTACTTCCGCACTCGTACGAAGCTCCAGAAGACCCGCATCTGGGGTATATGTAGTACATTCTATTCCCATTTCTCGCAGTCATATATGGAGCTTTTTTTTTTCATAAAGCCCTTTCGTAGACCTTGAAAAAAAACACATTGGCCCCATTTTGCCAACATAACTGAATCGTCGTTTATAAGGCACGCACTTTTCACAGAATGGCATTGGCACAGAGACAAACAGTAGCGACGCGTTGACTGTGTTAACACGCATTTCTTTAAAGCATGCACTAGTTATAGCAGAGAAGGAAGATTTGCACATGTGCTAGCGCACTTCACATCCGCACGAAGCGAGAGAGTCCGTAGGAACTTCTGCAACGCACGGCGTTATCCTATATCGGCCAAGAAAGAACAGCCAGCTAGACTAAAGCTGTAATACAGAGTACAGTTCCTGACTTGTCTATCTGCCGCGCCGTCCGCATATACCAAAACGAACGCGCAAAGCCTTCTTTGTGCGCCTTCGTCTTGACGAGAGTCACTGAGCGGTGCTCGCACCAATCTTGCAGTTCCGTGCTTGCATCCTCTTGGCTGTTGCCTGCGCCGCCTATGGTGGCTACGTTGTGCCGACGTACGGTGCCGTCGGCTACCCCTACGGGGGCTACGTGCCATACGGCGCGTACCGCGCCCCGTACGGCGTGTACCGCGCCCCGGTGTACCACACCGTGCCCGCCCCCGTCAAGTACGTGGTGCACACTCCGGCGGTGGAGGCCAAGGTGACCGACACCTACGAGACCCAGCCTTCCGTGCCGGTGTCCGTGTCCAAGACCTACACCACCACGCCCGTGCACACCACCGTGGCCGTGCCCGCCGCCACCAAGGTGGTCACCTACCCGACTTACTCGAGCTACCCGACTTACCCGAGCTACCCGACCTACTACGGCTATGGAGTGTCCCCATACGGCTTGAGCTACGGTTACGGAGTCGGAGGCTACCAGTACGTCCCGGTCCTCAAGAAGTGTAAGTGTTGCCTGTCGATAGCTACCAGAGTTGCAGTTGTCCAACGCGACGCCGAATGGCAGTTTATCAGTGTTACGTACGACCCTGCCTTATACAAATCGCTGTACAGAGTTACGCACTTTAACTCTGTAAGAGATCGAGCAACTTTTCTTTCCTCAATACACATGCTTGTCTTTGACCAGACGACTTCTGCCACTCTAGCACCAGGCTGATGCTCCATCTTGCTTTTGGACACTGATTCTAACATGATTTCAATCTTTCAGCACCTTCTTATTTATCTCGCGCAATAGTTATCTTATTCACGAAGAAGCCCGAAACACTTCAGCCTGGCGCACCCAGCTTGGTCAAAATGGCTGAGTTGAAACTAACAATCTCAGGGGCGATGAAAAGCATGCTGCAAAGTCCCACCAATGGCTATTACAGTGCCCTTTACTTTGTTCATTCGCCAAAGTCGTTTTACACGCAGCATATGATTTTCTTTTGCAGAAACCATTTGAGAAACCCTGGCCCATCACGCTTTCCTGACCAAGCGTCCTGCCCCCGGTAGCGCCATTCGAACGCAACAGCTGCATCTCCGCACGGCATTCCCACTGCACCCTTCGTCATTCGTTCGTCCAGAATTCACCCACCAACCATCATTTTTTTTATTTTCTTGTCGCAAAACTTCAAGGTCTAAGCAATAAAATACTACTTTGTCCGCAACGAACTACAGTCCCTTATCGCTACTCATTTTACTGTTGCGATGGAAGCTTCTTGGTATATGCATCATTTTTGGAACGAAGCTGCTTGCCTGCCATCGTGCCTCTCTCTTACATTCTACCTTTCTTACGTTGAGAGTCCTGCTATCTTGCACTATAGTGATCACTGCAGCTACATGTACAGCCACTCATCCAGCATGGAAATGATGAGCATTAGGTGGATTAACATAAACGTCGTGCTTTGTTGCGTTATAAACGCTACAATTTGCACGCGAAGTTCATGCACATTAGCAGAGATTCCTTGCGCTGCTTCGTTTTGAAAACTAAGTATTCGTCTTTTCTGGACACGTACCAACTAGCACCCCAAGCGGACGCACCTCGAAGTTAGCGCATTTTCTATGAAAAGAGCGGATTTTTCACGAATAACTAAAAGTGCAGGTCGATTATTCCAAAAGGCAGGTGAAAGACATGTTCTAGAAGGCAATCCACACGAGGCATGTGCAGTGATTATGCTGTTGAAAGGTGGAATTTTGTTTCCAGAGCGGCTAAAGATTCAGCAATTGTAGCCTATGGAAACGACGAAAACTTGTACTCGATTTTCGAGACAAAAACGGTCGCTGTGATAAAACTACAGTTGCTACCGTGATAGCTGCTACAGCCTATGTAGTCCGGAGAATTAGCTTTCGATTGATGCCTATCTCCACACATGACGTAACATTGTTCCCAAAGCAATTTTTTAAACACAGTCGTGCGAATTCACGTGGTATCTTTAAAAACCTTAGCGTATGACTGCGAAAGCATTAGAAGCCGTCGCCGAGTAGTTTAATCGTTCGCACTTATCGCTCCGCGTCATACTGGCGGCGGTTCAATGCCGTACTGCGTGATTCCTAACAGCGGAGCTGTTTAGGGGCTTGCAATGTCCGTTGAGCGTGGTTGTTGTCAGCGCGCGTCTGTCACGCCAGGCGAAGGTTCCCCGCTGGGCCGACAGGTGGCGTCACCGCCACAGCGAGCGTCCGCGAGAATTGAGGAAACTCTCAAGAAAATTAGTCAAGCAAGCACAACGTAGTTGAACCTAGGAATAGACAACCAGGAGTTATCAAAAAGAAAGCGAGAGAAAGGAAGACGCTTCATTGGAGGCAAAGAATAGAAACTAAAAAGACCATGGATATTTGCAAGAATGGTAAGAAAGAAATGAGAATAGCAAATCTGTACGCGAGCACAGTGCCTTGCTGTTTGAGGTTCGAGCTGCTTGCATAAGGACAAAAATATACCGGATCAAATATTTGCAACTAGATGAGGGATGTACCTGCTGCAGCGAAAATCCGGAGACCACTCGGTACATCCTAATGGAATGCGAAGGTGTTCACCTAGCGAGACCCGTAGGTAAAATGCACCTTCCAGATGCGCTTGGATTTCAAGTGGATGGAAAGATCCACCGGTCAGCAGTCGAGACTTTCAGAGCATCGGTGTAAAAAAAAGCAGAGAAGAGATTCATACGACCGGATCTGTTACGGGCATAGGCAGCCGTACAATGTAAATAGAGAAGTCTTGAGGAAGAGAAAAAGATTAAAGATACGTATACAAAATGCTAAAATCCGAGGCATGTATAGGATACCCGATTAACTCAAGCAGGCTAGGTGATTATTTGCCACCGCCCCGTTTCAAAGGAGATGCCAATAAATCTTCGTCATCAACGTGACTTGTGCATCGAACAGTACGAGCATCACCTGCTGAATCGGCTAAAGAAGCTTATATTTGATTATTTTGCTATATAGAGGCTTAGTGGCTGATCTTTTTTTTTTTTCATGAAAGGCGTGAAGCGACACTTCAGAAAACGTCAATGCATTCATCATTCTATGCATGCCATGTCCGTCGCATTTCGCTGCCCGTATACTTAATGTACAGGTGGTAGGAACTTTGTCAAGCGGTTCACCGCTTTTATTCCCGCTGTATCCGTCATTTGGACATGCACTGATGAAAGATTTATTATTATTATTATTATTATTATTATTATTATTATTATTATTATTATTATTATTATTATTATTATTATTATTATTATTATTATTATTGAATAAACCGTTCGTGGCAGCTTAATATCCATGCACTTTCATTGTAGTTTGCAGGTATTGTTAAGGTGACTAGTGGATCCAGTGGGAGGGGATGTGGGCAGGCCTCCCTCCCTAAGAATATGCGGTGCTGGCACTTTTGACACATGACTTGGTCCTGCTATGTACCGATGTTGCACAGGAACATTCGAGCGCTGGCAAGCTTGAGTGTGAAGTGGGCAATCCCCTCCCCCGCCTCCTCCCCCTTGCTGTTATACATACGTTTTGCTGAGAGCCCCCTCTAGATAATACTCTGTATCCACCCCTGCTTACTTACTGGTCAACGCTTCAAAAGCAATACAGGGGCGTGTACAGTTGCGTATGTTCACATTGTTAAAATGACAGCAAGAAATGCGCATAATAAATCACGGCAGGAAATAAGCATTGTACAACCGTTCTCCTCGATCATTACACATCCCCCCAATGTACATGAACTAAAAATACGCTCGCAGAACAGCAAGGACATGTCTCAACCTCCCCACTACTACCACTTTCTTTTTTTATTCGAAATTGATCACTCGTTGTAGTGGACATCTGGTGAATTTGGAAGACAATTTGTTCGAATGGCAGCTTATTAAGAACC
Source organism: Dermacentor andersoni (assembly GCF_023375885.2). Taxonomy (NCBI): domain Eukaryota; kingdom Metazoa; phylum Arthropoda; class Arachnida; order Ixodida; family Ixodidae; genus Dermacentor; species Dermacentor andersoni. Next base: position 101,045,538 of record NC_092816.1, read on the forward strand.
GAGGCATGTCACACGACCAAAAATTTAATCTATCAGAGTATATGGTGCTGTTACAGAATGTTTTTTTTTTTCTCGAAATGTCTAACGTATGTCCAAGACAATCATCGCAGACGGCTGGTTGTCCCAGCTTTCTCTTATATAGATTAAAGAGGTCAGTATATTCACTAATTAAATACTAACGGGTTACTTGTTCACAAAAGGCATTACCTTCTAGTAAGCGAAAGAAAAGGGATAATAATATTCACTACCTATCGAAGCTAGTAAACAGAACTAAGTCAACACTCTTAGTAAGAAGGCCGTTGTAAGTACTAGCTATATGTTAGTGACCGTTTGTCGCGATATTCACTACATTGGTAGTACAGTTACTTACCCAAATGAATTATAATTACTAACAATACAGTGGCGCATAGTCGCTTTGTAAGTGCCCCTTGCATTGTCACACTAAATCGATGCTGAATGAGCGAGCTTTAATAGAAAAGATGGCTCAGTTGCCTAAGCAGGCGTGAGGGTCAATTGTAGAGATCATAAAATAAGCAGACGAATAAAAACAAATATAAGAAACTGCACAAGGGGAATTTTATTAAACACATAAAACATAAGCACAATTCACTAGTACGCAGGAGTTATGAAGTTGCGTAGATTTAGGTCATTATACAATGTTAGCAATGTTAGACTATGCACGGTGGATACTACACAAAGGGAATTTGTATGACACATAACGCCTTCTACAATTCACAGGTACGCTGCTAGTTCAATCAGTTCGCCATATTAACAGACGTACCAAGCAAGAATTTTTTTTACCATGAAGTTAATCACTGTGTTGGTTGGGGGGGGGGGTAATTTTAAGGCCGTTGTTAATAATAGGAAATGTTTGTCACAATTTCGTATTCCCTCTCCGTTAGGGAGCGAGTATGCCACCTCTGCAAGAAACTCGCTTTTTTGGTAATATGATATTGCTCATTTGCAAACGTTCAAATCCGTTACCTCACTTTCTTATTTTAGAATCGAAAAAGTGGTTAGTACCGGTTTCTTGGACTCCTCAGCGAGGTATTTTCTATTACATATGCACATCATAACTATAATGTTATAGTTATAATGTGTTATAATGCGTTCGCGTTATAATGTAAGACTGTGTGTACTTGTTTGTGGTCGTCTTTCCTTTGGTGTTTCCGTGTGTAAGGTTTTGTACACAAGCTTCCACGTGGCCTTTGCTGCGTGGAATTGGAACAAGGCATGGTCAGTTGTCTCTGTTTCTTTGCATTTGGGGCAATATCAGGTTGGAACTACACCCCAGGCTACCAACCTTTGGCGTGGGGGTAATACAGCCCACTTCCTTTTCCATTCAAATTCCTTGGCTTGTGTTGGCATCTTTGCACAACTTCAACAGCATTTACTTTGAGGGAGCACATGTACTGGTGAGCACTTAAGTATTTGTATAAATAATCAAACTTTCGGATCCGTATGCCTATAGCTTACGTCTGAATATATGTTTGCTATGGCGTAGCGCATGACTGTTAAACCAACATAATGACGTAAACTAGAGTGTATCGAAATCTTGCTTAAGACTGTCGCAATCATGGCCTAACAGGCTCCGGCCAGATGAGGTAGAAAACTAACTGAACCTCTGTTCACCTGTGTGTTATCAAATATGCTATAAAAAATAACGGTGCGTTGGAGTAACTGATATGCAGTTCCTACCTTTTTACCTTGTTATTAAAGAAAGGAGAAATTTGTAACTAACAGCAATGCATTTTGGTATAAATGTTGGTCACATATATCTTGAAACTATTCATAGTCAAAGCATTTTTAGCAAAGGTGTGCTTCTAAAAATAAGCTAATTTAAATTTTGCAGTCAGAATCTGCCCCCTATCGCTATTAATCATCTCGTTAGCAAAATTTACATCAGTACTTAAGAAATTATTTATAACATATATCTTGATATGCATCATCGCGTGTAATTTTGTCTTTGTTGTTGTTGTTGTCAAACTGCCACCTCTTTATTTCTATTGTGCTTGTTTAGCAATTGTGAACAGTTATTCCTAAAGCATCTGCAGTATAACAATTTTTTTTTCAGTTGCTTATACGGGCAACTAAAGCTACTATAACTATGTTTGGACACGTTAACTTGACGTTGGACGATGCAATATTGCGTCAGTATGAAGAAGCGCTACATTTTTAGACCTACTAAAGGCGTAATGTGATCAAAAACCATGAAAATGCAAGAGAGAAACTCAGGAAGAGATCGAAGCGTCGAATGATATGGGTACACGCATTTCGCGGAAAATTTAAAAAAAAGAAATGCATCAAATCTTGCCGATTATCTTGCGCCAACTGACCATGTCTTAATCCGCTGCTTTGATGAATTTTGGTATACTGAAAGCAACCGTTCATATAAAGTAGCTTTGTTTTCTGTTTTCTTTTTTTTTTTTTGCATGATTGAAAAATGCGGATGAGCCTCAACAAGACAGCAACAAGAAAGAATACATTGCAGATAAGTGTTAACTGTAACGGGAAGACATTTCGCCGCCGATTTCGAGAACGCACTTCTCGAAAGTGGCGGTAGGCGCTGCATTTATATCAAAATCGTATGTTCTGTGTAACATATGACTTCAATTATGCAATAAGAACTTACTTGTACACCTGTCAATTAAAGCTTAGTTAGTAACAATTTATTCAATAAGTACGTTTTTGACGACACATTCGCAAATTCTCATACCTGCTACTTCCATGAATCTGGGGCAGCGAGTATTTTCGCATTGACTCTGACCACTTACTGTCGTTAATTATGGACAGACGTCACCAAAATACCAGCAGCACAGGAGTTAGTTTAGTAGTTACCTAGCAAAAACCACTAGGAAAGCCTTTCTGACTATTAACGGCAACACGTAATTACTGGCTTTACAAGCTTCTGGCTAGCAACAGAACTAGTAAGACCGTAATAAAATGCGCAGGAAGCTGCTTCACTAACTTTATCTTTAAGCTACGTCAGCTCAAGCCTGTTTTAACGACTTGATCAGTGATCCCAGGCTGTTCTGGAAGCGACTGAACAGTCTGGCACAATGGAGCCGTGTAACAAATGTCGCTAACACGCACGTGAACAGCACTGCTGCCCGCGGAACAGACCTTTCCAATGTTCGAAATGATCTTCACTAGAGCTGAAATTCCCAGTAGCTTGTTATTCAGGACCGTAAAGTAACAGCGCGCAAAAAAAACAAGGGGCGAACGTTGAATAGACACACACAGTGTTGTGTCTTCTACTTCTTCTACTTCTACGTTCGATGTTAACGTTGAATAGACACACACAGTGTTGTGTCTTCTACTTCTTCTACTTCTACGTTCGATCGCCCTTTGTTTTTTACGAGCTGTTATTTGACGATCTAAATGTTTCCCCCGTCAAAGGATCAAGTTAAAAATGTGTCTTACAGCAAAAAAAGAAAAGAAAAAGAAAGAAAGAGAACAAGTCACGTGACGTATAACACGTGTAAATTACGACGATTAAATTTCTTGTAGACGTACCTGCGTCAGCTTTAACTACATTTTATTACTTAGCTCTAGAACAGTGTCGCTTCCGGAAGGAGGTGCAGATCGCAAAGGTGATAGCAATCCACAAGGGAAGGGGGCGACAAAAACAACGTAAATAATTTCCGATCGATTTCAGCATCTCTGAGATTTTTTTCGGAGGGCTGAGAAAAAATGATGCACATGCAATTGCACACTTTATTTTAGACAAGCAATCGCCTTAGTTTGACAGCACAATACGGCTTCCCGAAGGGCAAATAAACGCAATTGTCCTTGTTACCGCAAATAGAATTTAGAAGTGCGGTGCTTGACGCGATTTAGGAGTATATATCGATATCTAACAAGAGCCTTCGGCAGCGTTCACCATATTACACATTTAGCTAAGTTTGAGCAACATAGAATAAGTGATCATGCAAACAAGTTGTTTCTCCTACCTTCAGCATCGCGATCTCAGTATGTTAGCCAAAAGAGTTCAAACTTAAAAATTTAATTTACCCCTTATGGAGCGTATCAAGAGAGCATTCTTGAGCAGCTGCTCTTTATTGTTTATATGAACGATATTTCTTCTACCTCTGAATATGTCAAATGAATTATGTACGCCATATACTCCGCGATTTTTTTTTTCAGGGGCGTGGCCCAAATCTGAACGCTCTCGTTAATTTCGCTAATATAGTGCACCAGAGCTGTATCTCGAACTGGTGCGTAAGAATAATGCCAAGAAAACGCAAGTCATCATCTCTCGCGCTACGCCTAAGGCCCAAAATCTTAAATGAAAACATCTATATGTTGTACCTAAATAACAAAATAACGAGCAAATTATCCTTTTAGGTAAGGTCAAAACACTAGTAGCGATATTTTCAGAAACGTTACTTCGGAACGAACATATCGAGCTCCTGCAGTACGTTAAATAAGATCACAGGTCTATTACGCAGACATGGTTTTCGTCGCTTACTCATGTCGTCCACGTTATTAAAGGAATATATAAGCTACAACGAACTCGTTTGACCTGAACCGTCGTGCACCCACATATAGTACGAGAAGTCGGTGATTATACGAGGTTCGGTATCATGCCGCATTGCTGCTCTATAAACACCTTCGTTTCTATTGGACTGAACGCTGAAACTACATCTGCAAGTTCATTTTTTATTCATTTTCTTATCGCGAAAAGCCCTGGATGATTCTTCTTGCTCCTTCATTTCCAAATTGGCTAATCATGATATGCCTATTTTTTCTCCGTTTGCAATTTCTGCTACAAGCTTCTTTTTATTCTTTTGTTTTTGGTCTACATCTAGGTTTGTTGACGCTGCATTCTTTCGTAATTAACTGCAGATGATGGTCTGTATTTTTTTTTTTTTTAGGAATACCTTTCTCACACGTGTACGTTTTGTCGCTGAATTTAAAACGTGACTATTTTTATTCTACCATTTTGTTTTCTTTGTGTATCTGCACATTTATGCCAAGCGACCTTGTACGTGTGCTAGCGCTGCTCATTGCCCAATTCTGTTTTAGGACCCTGGCTTATGGTCAAGCTCACGTTTATGCCGTTTTCTCCCTTACCCCTTTTCGCTCCTTGAGAATAAAATTTGATTGATTGATTCGGGAGCATTTCAGTCGTCGAGGAATGCATAGGCTCCACCTCGAACTTTCCGCCCTTCAGTGTCGTGATACGTATACCCATGCATGGTCCGCGGAATGGCCGACTAATGAACTGGGAATAGAATTACTTATCAGTCACCACAGACACCGCGACGAATACATTTTTATCGCAGGTGACCTCAACATTGATACCGCTGACGTAATAGTTCTGCGGAAACCCGCAAGGTGGAGAGAAGTAATTAATTAAGGAAAAATGAGACATCCACCCATTCGTAGCACTTGCTACAAAGGAAACCCATACGGGTTCCTCGAAAGAAAAGCTTCGCAGTTGAAGAAAAATTCGTCCTGGTCCGGGACTCGAACCCGGAACCACCGCCTTTCCGGGGCAGCCGCTTTACCATCTGAGCTAACCAGGCGGCTAGCAGATGGCAGGGCGAAGTCGAATTTGTCAACAACTCGAAGTAAAGGCAAGAGTTCTGACGTAATACTTCTGCGAAAACCCGCACGGTGGAGAGAAATAATTAATTGTGGAAAAATGAGAATCCTGAGAATGAAAATCCCTTAATTATTTATCTCCACCTTACGGGTTTCCGCAGAACTATTACGTCAGAGCTCTTGCCTTTGCTTCGAGTTGTTGACAAATTCGACTTCACCCTACCATCTGCTAGCCGCCTGGTTAGCTCAGATGGTAGAGCGACTGCCCCGGAAAGGCGGTGGTTCCGGGTTCGAGTCCCAGACAAGGACGAATCTTTCTTCAACTGCGAGGCTTTTCTTTCGAGGAACCCGTATGAGTATCCTTTGTAGCAATTGCTACGAATGAGTGGATGTCTCATTTTCCCTTAATTCATTGATAACTCTGACAAAGACAACATAATTTGCAAGTACACTGATCTTTCGGCCTATTATGATTTAACCCGACTAATAAATGTGCCAACTCGATACAATAGTCACAAACACACAATACTACATCACGCAATAACTAATTATTAATGTTCTGCCTTTACGAATGTTACAATATCTGCTGATATAACGGATCATATGCACTTTTTTACTGTGCCTGCTTCATCATTCCCCGCTAAGAATGGAAAATATATCCGTAAAGTATATGACTGCATCGAAATTATGGTTACACATATGGGACAGTGTTTGTAATGTCACTACCGCTGATGAAAAGCTTGAAGCCTTTCCTAATATAGTTGACGGTCACATCAGAGTTCTTATTCTACGATACATGACAGTACAAAAGGTTTGTAGAAAAAGCCGTGGATTGGACAAGGCCTTTAAAAATCGATAAATCATAAGAGCAATCTACATAAGAAACTTAAGCTATATCCTTATAGAATAGATTTCGAAACGAGATACAAGACGTATAAGAAACGTCTTGAAAAGGTATTACATATTGCGAAGGCTCATTATTATCATTCACAGATAACGCGTGCCACTAATAATGCTGCTAAAACATGTAAAGTTCTAAACTCTGCAATGGATAACGTAACGCACGAAACTAAATCGATAGCTGTTACTGATGGAAACACTGTCAGAACTGTGGGGTCCTGCTCCCGTGCTCTTGGGACAAAAGAACGACAACACAGTAGTGCAAACAATCACAAGGGCATTTATTGCACCTTTCATAGATCAATGCCTGCTAGCCTAGTTGCTATCCACAAAACATGCCGATGGGCGGGCGACAAATCTAGATGTCCGACTCACCGCGACCGGATAACGAGCGAATATGTTCGCCCCATGCTGGATCCCAACGCCTGGTCGTTCGCGTGTACGGTCACGCGAACGGTGGGGCGTTCGAAGGCGGCCCCGCGAGACGGTCTCGCAGAGGCATGGATCGGCGCACGCGCGGCACGTCCACGCTCAAATGAATTGATCCTAAAGTTTACTAAAACCAGAATTTCATATCTTTTCTGCTAAAAACACGCCGCTTAATGAGCATGGTGAGTTGCTCTTTAATGGAGTTGCTCTCCAAAAAAGTTGGTTATACAAAATTCTTAGGATTTGTGATAGACGAACATCTGACGCGGCACAATCATGTACATGAGATAACTAGGAAGAATTACAAAAATATACCAGTATTTCATAAGTTACGGTATCTATTTCCGCTACAAGCCCTTTTAATCATTTACCTTAGTTTTTTCGAGTCATATGTGTCATATTGTATTTCAGTTTATGGACTTATGTATCCGACTACACTACAGCCAATTCAGATAGCTCAAAATAAAGTTCTACGAATAATCACCTTTGCCCAAGGTACTGAGTGTACGTAATTTTCTTATGGTCTAATAAATATTTTAACGTTCCATAATCACATTCGTTTCCGCATTGCAGTTCTTACGTACAAATTTCTAAAAAATATACAAATTCCATCAGTTCATTTTCATTAACGCGTAACACAATATCCAACACGATTCTCATTATTAACATTGTTAGTAGTTTCACGTACACGCAGAAATTCTGGAATATTTTCCTTTGCACATACGGCAGCCCGTCTTTGGAATGCCCTTCCTAAAGACACAATTTCATCATCTTCCAATCAGTATTTTTCAAACTCACTGCGCCAGTATTTCCTGTAGAATTCTTAAATTCACAAGAAGTTAGTTTCCTTTTGTATATTGCATAACGTTTTGCCTTTTTTAATGTATACACCCATCTATATGATCTTTTTACATAGATATAAATAACAATATCTATCATAGGGACCCCTTCCACAACTCACTTGGAGTACTGGGGTCCCAACTGTATGAATATGATGCACCGTATTGTATATTGTGTCTATATTGTGTTATAGTGTATTGTATTGTATAGCTGTGTCTTACCAGTACTCACGTACGGGGCAGAAACCTGGAGGCTTAAGAAAAGGGTTCTACTTAAATTGAGGACGACGCAACGAGCTATGGAAAGAAGAATGATGGGTGTAACGTTAAGGGATAAGAAAATAGCAGATTGGGTGAAGGAACAAACAAGAGTTAATGACATCTTAGTTGAAATCAAGAAAAAGAAATGGGCATGGGCAGGACATATAATGAGGAGGGAAGATAACCGATGGTCATTAAGGGTTACGTACTGGATTCCAAGAGAAGGGAAGCGTAGCAGGGGGCGGCAGAAAGTTAGGTGGGCGGATGGGATTAAGAAGTTTGTAGAGACAACATGGTCACTATTAGTACGTGACCGGGGTAGTTGGAGAAGTATGGGAGAGGCCTTTGCCCTGCAGTGGGCGTAACCAGGCTGATGATGATGATTGTATATTGTTACGAACAATAAATTGATTGATTGATTGATTGATTGATTCATTGATTGATTGGTTGATTGATTGATTGATTGATTGATTGAATCCTTTAAATGGGGTGGCGGTACACGCCACCTAGCCGTGACTAGTAATATATTTTGTACTTAGCGGAGGGTGAAATTACACACTTACCTTGATTTTATCCGCCAATCAGATAACCTCCATTTGGCTATTTCTACCCGCTTAAAGCCTACTTTGCATCCACTGTCCTTAAACCCTAGTGCCTTGAAAAAATCAGCCCCGTTGCTTTCAAATGTAGGGCGAAGCAGTTTACAGAAAAGAATCAGGTGTTCAGCCGTTTCCAGACAGCATAACGTTTTTATCCCTCGATACTTGACTTGGTACGTCTTAGTACTCAATACTCCCGTCCTAACTTCAAACAACAAAGAGCTTCCCCAAGAATTATCGCCGATATTTTCTTTGGCAATTTCCTGCTTGAAGGTTCTGCATGCTTCCAGCGCTGATTTCCTCTGCATCCTTATTTTCCACAGACCCTCCTTCATTTCATTACACTTTTTCTTAGCCGATGATTCTTGGTTTGCCCCCCCCCCCCACACTGCTGTGCAAATATTTGCTTGACAATTACCTGGTTCGCTTCCTCCGCTTTGCGTCAACATTCCTCATGTACAAGTAACTGAAAACTTTCATAGGCCATTGCCTTCCCGCCATTTCTCGCAAATGATCCTCAAATTCTATCTCGCTGCTAGCTTCCCTGCCCTCGAATGATGTCCGCCCCATGTCACCCTGTGCCCCTGATGTGACTTATTTCCTTGTGCTCCTACAGCAAGCCTGCCTCCCCACTTTGCTTAATTTCCAACCTTGCTCGAACATCTGATATCATGCACAGGACCGCATTGCCGAAAGTGAACAGGAACCATCACCCTTTTCCAAATCCCTCTCACCACTTCGTACCTATTGTGATTCCACAGTGCCCTATTTTTCCTCACAGCTGCATTCCTGCTATCTTCAGTCGTTACATATTTGTCATGTTTCGTTGGGTACTCAGCTGCATTGTTTATCAATATGCCAATATATTTGTACCTCCGGTGTAACCTCCTGTATCCTATGCTTGCCGCCCTGATTATCACTAAACATCATGACGACCGATGTTTCGTTACTAAATTTCACAATAATATATCTCCCTCTTTATACTTCAAATATTCCTTGTTGTCTGCGATGCGTACTATATCACCCGTGTACACCAGTCCTGGTAATGACTGTTCAATCCATTCTCCTTGCTTGAAAAGAAGGTTGAAGACAAGTCCGCTCCTCTCTCATTTGGTCTCTAATGCTTGAGGGTACAACATGAACAACAAAGGTGACAGAGGGCACCTTTGCCCGCTGCATCCCCTCTATATGCTCAGATACCTCTTTCTCCCATGTCATAGGCGCCTTGTTACCTTCACAGAAATCTTTTATAAGATTGGTTGCTTCATCTTCTACATCTAGTGTGCCCAGAATGCCCCGCAAGTCCTCATCGATTACACTGTCATAGGCTCCCTTGATATCCCGAAATGCCAGCCATAGGAGCCTGTGCTCGTTCTCTGCTATTTCAGTACACTGCGTCAATGAGAACTGATAGTCCTCTAACCTCCTTTGTTTCCGGAACCCATTTCGTAGTTCCACCAGCACCTCCTCGCTCTCCACCCATGCCTGCAGTCTATCCTTCATAATCTACATCACCACCCTATAAACCACTGACGTCACTGTTATGGGACGTTAGTTGTTCGTGTCGGTTGTGCCCTATTTCCCTTGTACAGGTTTTCCCACATAACTTGAGCCAAAGTTCTAAAAATGAAAGGCACTCTGAACGCGAGTTTAACCGAATGCATAATGTTGGCGCTGAAATAGAGTTGCTCAGGCTATCTTTTATTTTCCCCTTAACTAACGGATTAGTTATGTTGTTTAATTAATCAACTTTCTAAGTATTGGCTCCAAACCCCAAGAGTGATACGCAAAGCTGTAGAGCACCTTGAGAAACCTCTCAATAAATTGTTTGCAACACGATATATCTCACGTGGTCCTTTTTTCCGTGTTCCAAAGAAAGCCCGCGAAATATGAAAAAATACTATGATAATAATATGCAATGCGATGGATGAACAAGGTCGGTTGCAGCGAAACTGGCCCGCGACAGGGCGTTATGCCTGGTGTAGGTATCTGGCCATGCGGCTCTTATCGCATGACAGTGCAAATGCCCTGAGAGATTGAACCAAGTTATAAATACAAGCGTATAAAGTTTGATAAAAAATCATCCTTAATTTGTCAGACTAAATAGAGTTGGCACTAGTGCCCTTTGAAAAGATAAACAATATGTGTTATAAAATGGCACTTGGAGCAGAATTAAACAAGATACATGGGCACTAGCAGAGTATAGTTAAATAAGAAATAAGAAAAATTGCAAGAGTAGAACGTGAAATCCTACTAAAATATGCAAGAAATTGCAATATACATAGAGGAAAAGCAAATTTCTGGTTTAGAATATTAAGCCACATGCTCTTTTCCACATAGCGAAGGAATGTCAATTGGCTGGGTTTGGGTGAAACCGACACCTTGGGCCCTATAACGTAAAACTATTCCAATGTGTTTTATTCCAATCTCCTGACGTCAAATTTGCGTAACCGCCGACGTAAGCATCTGGCGGTGACCCGCAAGGTTGTCTGAACAGACCAATCAAACGCTCTCCTCGTTCATAGTCGTCACTGTTGTTTGCTTGATAAATGAATAACATTAAATTTGCTACACTGTGTGGCTTGTCTTATCTAATTGGCTGGCAATAGAGGAGGAGCACGCTCAAGTGGAGAGGGATTCAATGGGCCCGAGCCAGTGCACTGAAAATTGATAACCGGATGAAGAGGGTGGTGCCGGCGTCTATGATTGGTCCACTTTCCGTGACTTAGCTTACGGTGGCTCGTCGACAATCGCCGCGGCATAAAACGGAAGCTTAAGAATGACGGTAAAACGGATCCTCAGCAAAGAAGAGTTGGAAGAACGAGGTCGTAAACGTGCCGAAAGTGCTCGAAAACGTTACGCGGCCACGCAAAAAGTTTCATAATATGCGAATAAACCCATGCTTTCCGGCTGGTGCCAGCAGCCAGTGCCTGAGCGATCGGCAGCAGCCATCTTTTATTCCTTTCGGAACGGAGCAGCCTGCGGCTATTCAGAAGAAAATTCAGTTTTGTTCGGCATGTTAATGCATCTTTAACGCTTACATGTCACTTTGACGCGGGGAGTATTCGCGGTTGACAGGCAGGTGAAGTGGGTGCAGCTCAAAAACTTTTGACCAATAGCCGAGGGCTAAATGCGAATAGGCGTCGAATCGGAAATAACCATTTTTCTTTTGTTCGGTCAAATCAAGCATAATCAGTGTGTACACGTTATATCAGATGGGGATCTATCGCGGTTTCGTGACTTCGCGTGACGAACAGGTAGAGTGGGGGTGGTCCAAAAAAAGTTTTTGACCAATCGCGGAAGGCTGATTGCAGAATTGGAATAGAAAAGTTTGGAATAGTTTTACGTTATAGCGCCCCTTCTTTCTTTGGCCACACAACCAGCATGCGAGAATAGACGCTCGAAAGCTACAGATTTGCTGCAATCGACATGAGCTCCATCGCTATTTTAAATACACACTCCAAACCGACGCGAACGCTGCGACACCACGATCAACGACTGGGTTGCTATAGTATGCCTTGAATCCGACTTTATTATTTTTTTTATGGCGCGATGCGCCCTGCCCTAGCGGATTAGTCACGAGATGTTTTGAAAGGGTCGCGCCCGTCGCCGCGCGCCGGAAAGTCCCCCGAAAAAAAAATAATAAGCGCTCGGACGTGCGCCGCTGGAAACACTTGTGCCATGTACCGCTTTAAAACTCCACTGGCAGCTCGACGTTGTTGCGGTGCCGCAAACGTACGTAGCGTAAGACTGCAACTCCACTTTAAAACAGAAAGTGGTCAGGGCTTCATCCGAGTGATTCGGACTGCATCGTGAGCGAGGTAGTTGCCGCCTTTCATTGATGGCTAGCAAATTTAACGAAAAACCTTTGCGTTACACTTGGACGATACTTAAAAACATCACGTTGCTGATGAAGTCTTTTTTCAGCATCAATCCTCACTTGCTGGTGGTGGCAGCCCTTGCCTGACTTCCCCTATTAAGGTGCAGTAACACTGGGTCGGTACAAGACCGACAAGACGCTCACATCAACGATTGACCGACTATTCAGTACAGTGCATCACTGAAAGAATTTTATCATACAAGGCCGACAACGACGCAACCGACCAGCGCGAGTTGTCGCACTGCGACGGGCCTTCTTGTCGACAGCACCGAGAAAATCGGCGTGCCGACCATCGTTCGACCGAACCCTGCGCGATCGGCCATCGAAAGGACTACGCTATAGCGACAGCGCCTTCGCTTGTATATATAATTAATCGTGCTCAAAGTGAGTCAGAACATGCCTACCAAATTGAAATGCACAAGCTTTAACTCTCTCAAGCCGTGCACATGAAGTTTGAGCCAGTGTTGATCCCGTTCAGCGAAGGTTAAGCCTGGCGCCGTCGTGTTCGTGCACCCGCTGCCGGCGGACTTGAACTGAAATGTAAGCAGTTAGGGCGAAGGAAACTGCTTTTATAGTTCAGTTCTGCCCTTAGCGATTTGAAATAAGCTACACTTCACTTCGCACGGCACGTACACAATAAGCGGCAAGCGGAGACACAGCGGTGTGCCAACATCTGTACGTCGCCGTACCGGTAGGCTGCCGGTCGCATTCGGTGGGTCTGTACTAGGTGTCGTTACGTTGACACATTTCTCAGTTCCAGAGATGTACTGTTTACCTCTGCGTCAAACAGGAAACAAGAAACGGTGCATTCGGTATGCAGCAACATAAACAACCGTCTCGCTCAGTTATACCAACGGTATCAGTGATGGTACCTGCGTTTTCGCGAAACAACGGAGCACTTAATTTATGCGAGCACAGTTTTCTCTAATAATGCTTTATAGAACTTGCGAACTGTAAGAATAATGGAGTTAAAGAAAAGCGAAAACAGAAATAAATTAACAGCCCGTAATATGTTATTTGCATCACATTTGCCGTTGTTTAAGTGGTTCGGCCGCTGATGTTGCCTCGTCTCACGGTGGAACAACACGGCGCATATGCGCAGATGTGTATGTTTTGATACGTTTTGAGATTATTTCATATAAGCGATGCACCTTTTCCACAATATCTGAGGCTAACAACGACCTGTGTCTGTAGATGTCGATGTAAACAAGGGCACCGCTTTGATAAATCCGGCGCGGAAGGCTGCCCTCGAAGACTTCTTAAATATGCGAAATGTCTAAATAATGTTTAAAACGAATACAAAAAGCGAACTCCCAGGTGCAGAAATCAGTGACAACAAACTCCAAGGCAGCCGTGTCGGCCAAGGGAACTCAGCCTGCCTTTATCGACCGCACTGTTTGCACAACAGCGCACTCAGGCCTGCTCACCCAGTAGTCATCGAGTGTTTCATGGCTTCCAGGAACGACATTCCGTGCCGGCGAAGCTATTAATAATGATTCGCGATCCACGAAATGCACAACTGGCGCGCAACCAACGTGGGCGCGGGGACACAAATCAATCGGCGAATGCACCGGCACTCTTCCAAAACGCTTCTAGCAGCGTGCGGCAGAGGGCAGCACAAGAAAATGAAAAAAGGCGGATTGCGAGGACATTTCAAGCCTCCGGCTTCGGGCGGCGTGTGCGGTGTAGGGCAAGAGAGGGGACGCGTTCGGCTCCGCATCACTCGGAACTGGCAAAAACAGTCGACAGTAGCTCTACCACAGCCGCACAGTCACTGCTCACGCTCTGCCATTCTAGCACGATTTCAAAATTTTCGCGCCACCCTTGTGAAACTCTAGAAAACGATTAATCGAGCATGTCTAATCGATTAGGCCAAATAAATGAAAAGCGGACATCCATGAAGATTAATTGTTTTGCGGGATACCTTTAATCGATTGATCGTTCGTCGATATTCGCAATACAGCAGAGCAACGAATTTGGAAATTAAGGGTCTTCCTTTCACTGTTGGTGAGAACCTTGAAAATACCGTGCAGGTACTTGGAGCTAAACTTGGTACGGAAATCTCCGCATCGGACATTGATGTAGTTCATCGCGTATCAACTAAAGATAAAACAAAATCCAACATTGTTGTCCGATTTACATCTCGCAAAGTCAGACAACTTCCTCCAACTCGCAAAAAGGAACAAACTTTCCACATTAAACTTGCAATTCGAAGATGACAATCCTATTTACATAAATGAACATTTATGTCCGGAATTGAAGATCTTGCCCGGCAAGACCACTCACAAAAGGAAAGAAAACAGTGGAAATTTTCCTGGGTTTCCAATGGAAAAATTCTTGTCCGGAAAACTGAAACCTCGTCAGTCATTCACATCACTTGTGAGGAAGACTTTAATTTAATTGCATGATTTTGTAGCCTCTGCAGTAGGTAAGCCATTTCCAGAAATGTGTAATGTGTCGCATCTGAACGCGGCTCTTTCAGCTGCGCATAATCTGAAGATATTACACTGCAATATTAGAAGCTTAACTAAAAATACTGACTCTTTGCTGGTTTTATTAAAGTCCCATTCCCTTGAGTATGATATAATCACGTTGTCAGAAACGTGGTTGAAACCTGATGAATTCTTTAATATTCCAAATTTTAATTCAGTTTATCTCTCGCGACCAACAAAGACGCGTGGCGGTGGAGTTGCTTTGTATGTACACAAGAATATTCCTTTCAAGCATTGTCCCAATCAGGTTCCCGATGCATATGATTTCTTATTCCTTGAGCTGAGTTCCAAGTTAACTGTAGGTGTTTTGTACCATTCCCCAAGTTCGCACATTAGTCTTTTTCTGGAAGCCTTTGAACCTGCTCTAGAACATCTCGCTTCTATGAATAATCCTGCAATAATATGTGGAGATATTAATATCGACACTCTTAATGACAATGCAGCACCATACGTGAACCTGATTGAGTCTTACGGGTTCCTTAATCAAATAACACAACCAACTCGAGTCACCCCCTCCACAGCGACGCTCATAGACCATATCCTATGCAATTTCGAAACCTCACTGTCTTTCTCTGGAGTTATTGATGCTGATATTTCTGACCATTTTCCAGTGTTTTTTCTAGCATCGTGTTCTCCTCTCAAGAAAGAAATTAAGAAACGCGTGAAAACAACTATTGATCATAGCGTGTTAAGTTCCCGTATACGCACTCTAGTGATCAATGTTGAGAACAGTAAGAATATTAACAAAGAATTCGACCACCTTATAGATGTTATCTCATCTTGCTTTACAGAAACAATTGTTAATGCAAAATCTTATTATTCTGACCCAATATGTCCTTGGGTAACGACTCAGGTCTTAGCTGCTATACAAACTAAAGATAAATGGTATAGAAAGCACAAGCAGTTCAAAGCTAATGAATACTATCGTATACAATATAAAATACATAGAAATAAAGCTGCGGCTTTACTTAGAAAATCCAAAAAGAAGTATCATGCAACTCTTATAGAAAGCAACCAACATGCCCCGCGTAAAATGTGGGAAATAGTAAACTCGGTCATTACACTTCGAGAGAAGGATCATATATTGCCAGAAATTATCCCACCTACTAGAACCACAGAAAGCCTTGCGGAAGACTTCAATCAATACTTTTGTAATATAGGTCCAACACTTGCGAAACAACTAAGTATGCACGAAGCACCCGAGCTCCCAGCTCCTGTACTTAATTCTTTTGTTTTTGATGACATTACTCAGGATGAAATCATTTCTACCGTTAAAACAATGACTGGAGGAAGAACGCCAGGTAAAGATAAGATCTCCTTACTCGTCATTAAACAGCACATCGAGGAACTGAGTGGGCATTTAGAAAAATTATTTAATGCATCCTTCTACATGACCACATACCCAGACGCATTTAGAATAGCGCAAGTCACACCAATATAAAAGTCCGGTAGTAAGGATGACATCCAGAACTACCGACCAATATCAATACTTAGTGCCCTTAACACAGTATTTGAGAAGTTATTGATAAAACGTTTTACCCATTTTCTAGATAAATATAACGTACTAGTAGATAACCAGCACGGTTTTAGGAAAAACAGATCTATTTCCACGGCTGTACAATGTTTAAGTGAATTTATTAACAAAGCATTAAATAACAAAGAGTACGTAGTTGGCATTTTTGTTGATATTAAAAAAGCGTTTGACACTGTGAACCATGATATACTACTATCAAAACTACATCGGTATGGATTCAGAGGTCAAGCGAAGCAGTTTTTCGAAAGTTATCTTCCTGGTCGCAAGCAATGTGTTAAAATCGACAAATCCGTAGCAAGCGTTTATTCCATCCTTTGTGGCGTGCCTCAGAGCTCGGTATTGGGACCATTACTCTTTTGCTTGTACATAAATGATCTGCCAGATGCTTTGAATAATGCCCAAACTATTATGTATGCTGATGACACAGCCCTTCTCTTCTCTAGTCATGACCCTAATATTCTCGAAAGGCACGCTAATAGTGATCTTTCTCAGATGTGCCAGTGGGTTTTACAAAATAAATTAACAATACACACCTCAAAGACTAAATACATTGTGTTCTCTAGTCCATATAAAAATTCATATAGCTTAAATGAGTTACGAATAGGCGAAACCCCCTCGAACGAGTCGATCAACAGGTATATCTTGGTATAACTCTAGATTCAGCTTTCAATTTTAATCCTCACATAATTCGAGTAAGCAGCAAATTGAGACGGGCTTGCTTTATCCTAATAAAAGCTAGAAAGTTCTTCTCGCTTCGTACATTAAAAATTTTGTATTATTGCCTTTTTCAAAACAATATGACTTACTGCGTGGAGTCCTGGGGACTTACGTATAACATGTACTTAAATCAAATAGTAATTTTACAAAAAAGAGCACTTCGAATAATAACACACAGTAAACACACAGATAGATCCGCTCCGCTCTTTCGTCACTTAGACATTACACCTTTCTTTGCTATGCGGGATTTCAAACTGGCTTGTGCGGTTATACATATACTAAACCATAACATCCCACTATCATCATCTGTTTTTGTATATCCATCTCGTCCAACTAGAAATTTTTTCAGTTGTCGTTTTAACTTTCCAGCTGTTAATAGTGTGTACGGTAAAGGAACTATCGCCTATGCCACTGCTAAAATTTGGAACCAACTGCCTGCTAACTTAAAAGTGGGTCAATTCTCAATCGCCGATATAAAAAAAATTTTCCGAAGCCAGCAATATTCGACTCCAATATAAGTCTGTGTTTTTTTTTTTTTGATGCATTCTTCCTTTTATCTTTTATTTTAATTTTTATGTTGTCCTCCGAACTATTGTATAATTTCTTGAGCATTTCGCCTGCCTTTGTGTATAACTGTAGTATAACTGCTGTTACATGAATCCTGTGTAAAATACTGAGTTGTCTCGCTATAATTATTTTTTCGCACTTCCTGCATGGGCCCAAGTCTAGCCGAGAAGGCCCAGATGGTTCACATGTATTTCTTATTAGTCGTTTGAATAAACTGCTTTCTGAATTTGAAATTAGCAAGCCTACAACCTACCGCCGAGCAAAAAAGCCCGCCAAAATACCCAAAATCCCCACGGCACCCCACGCCAATCTCGCTATCCGGCTAGCGACATCCGCAAGCCTCCCTACAACTAGCACGGTTTAAAACTGCCGCCCTGCAATGCTTACACCATGCACAATAACTTGCTTCTAAAAAATAAGCCAATAAAATACAAGAGCCATTAGTTTCAGTCGAGAACCACAGCTGCTGCTGCTGAAAACTACAGTGTAAACCGAAAACGGCGGCGGAGTAGAGACATGTAGAGAGCCAACATACGGGACTTCCCGCGTAGGTAGGCTCCCAACAGCGGAATTGTAGCCAGCGCCCTCTTGAACTGAAGTAGAATATACATACGATTCAGCACTGTGCGACCTTCATCTGTCTAGCGCGTGTTAAAAGTTATATTGTTTCCAAACAGGTGCGCGGGATTTTGCTGATTTTATTTATGTCATCGCTCAATTTTACAATGGCTTGTTAGGTTTGTTGCGAGTTGCTGGGCATTTAGACATCCTCGCGGAACCCCGCAGCCGTCTCTTCCGATTACGTGTGCGGCGGTTGGGCAGGTCCTACGTGGAATAACCGGACGCGGCAACGACCAGCAGAAGATAACGACGAGTCCTCAAGCAAGTAGCAACTATCTCTCTACTTTTGAAATCCTTCGACGTGCTCTGTACAGACACACCTTCCGGGTACCAGCGGCAAGCAGAAACGGTTGTTTGTCTTTCTTCAGACATGTGTTTACTTTTGGCGAAACAGCAAGAACTACTGTTCGGTCCACTTCTTATAAGCGCGCTGTGTAAAAGTGTGATGTTTTCTAACTTAGCCATCGTATCAACGAAGATTGCTTCTTCTTTTGATCATATGGCAACGTGTCGCTCTCTCGAATATATTGTCGATCTGACAGATCGCTCTCACGTGTTGTGCGGTTAAGCATCTTATTTTTCGAAACTTAGCCGTTTGGTTTAGTAATTGGTTTAGTTTTGCGATCAGCGATTCCCAGGCGAGACACGTAGTGAGTTATTGTTCATGCACATGAAGGGCTGCATGTAAAATGCACATTGCCGCGCATTAACATGTTTTGTACCACATTATCTAACTGACACGCATCGATGGATTGTCGTAAGCATGCACATATTATTTTATTTCTTTTTTTTTTCAGTCTTTGTTACTGCTTTGAGAGACTCGATCTGCAGGTATGGGAAGAGCTAGGAAGGACTCCTTCAATCAGCCACCGGTTGAGACGTACCGGAAATTTATAGGCAAGTATTCTGAGATTCACCTAGCTCAGAATATTTAGGTTTCTTACATGGTCACTTAAATGGTGGCATCTTTAATTTCTGTTTGATGCGAATCCAGTGAACAAGTCGCAAATATCTTTTTCATTTTTTTTTTCTTGTGAAAAAGTGTGCAATGATGCATTGTAAGATTGTATGCTAAAATTCAGTCTTTACTTTGTTGAACAGCCTGTTTGTGTTGACCATGTTTCTATTGTAATGTTGCAATAAAACGTGTAACACTTTTCTAGCCCCACTAACACCCCCCTTCTTCCCAAAATATTAGGATAGAAAATTGTTTGACCTTTTCACAGTCTAGGTATAAGAAACCCAGCAGTGTACTTCATGGACATTTGCATATATGATTTAATATTCAATGCATACAGAATTGCTCAGCTAGGTGGCACAACAGACACTGTCTGCATAACCAGTGGAATGTCCTGCTATTCAGCAACGTTTTTAAACCAAATAATCATTATTCAGTATTTAAAACATCTGTTGAATCTGCATTAGTATGGGAATGATTGAAAAGCAAATTTTAAATAATCAGGTGCTATGCCACGGCTGAATTGTAACAGCGGTGTACCACAGTGCACATGCATGTAACGCAGTACACATTCAGTGCAGTTATGGTGGTTGTAACTATTTAATGTTAGCAAAAACTTGTTCAAGGACAGAATGCAACCACTTTCAGTTTACTGAAGTGCAGACAACTGTTCAGCCTCATGTTGCTGCCTTCCACTAGGCTCCCTAAACAAACAGCATCACCCGAGGTTATCATGCACCTTCACTTTTCCAGCTGTTCATTCATTTCGTGGCTGGGATGCAGATTTTATTACTATTGTTAACCTCTGCATTGCCCATTCCAGGCAACAAAATAAAGTGAGCTTCCCAGCTTTTCAGCTAAAAAAATTTGGTGTTGTGGAGCACTGTTCCACCTGCAAACCAGCGAGAGCAGCTCGAATCATTGGCACAAGAGGAAAAGTGGGATAACATAGCGCTCTGAAGCAGTAAGATTGCTTGCTACTAGACTGGCTGACAGAAACTTGTCCTTCTTTATTCTGCTGTTGTGACAAGTAGTTGGGAGTGCCTGTCACCAGAACATCCTGAGAAAAATGCAGCTGGTCAGGCAATGTAATGAGACCTAAATATTATCATGGAACGCAGGTGCTCTGGGCAGCATTGTAATACTTATGCCTCGCAGGTTTTTCTGTTCTACCTGCGCGCACAATGGCTCCTTCCAGTGGCTTCATGGAAAAGTTTTTCTCTTATTTTTTTTTTCCAGTAGTTTTGTATGCCTGCTGAGAGATGGTTTTAGACTCACGTGAAATTTGATTTGTCATTATGTCCAAAATGTCTGTGGTATCATAGTTTAATTTTCTACATATTATGGTAAAAATTTTTACATATGTGCAAGTTTCTTCCTTTTCCTGGTTCTTTTTTTTTTTTTTTTACTTCTGCAGGCCAGACAGAATGTTTGGCTAGCAAATACACTTATCAGCTACACAGAACAGCTCAGCAATTACGGCACTGTGTTGCTGAGCTGGCTGTGTTCGATTCCCGGCCACGGCAGACGCATTCTAGTAGAAGCGGGATGAAAAAAACGCCTGTGCTCAGATCTAGTATTTAAGTGCACGTTAAGAAACAGGTGGTCGAAACTAGTCCAAAGCCCCCCGATATGCCATCTTTCTTAGCCCACATGCTGCGTTGGGAAGCTGAGCCCCTCAATTTTATTTCATCCTAGCCTCGTGCCAGAACAGAAACCAGCAGTACTCAGTTGTCCTATTGTTCTGGTAAATCCAGACATTTTTTGTCATAGTAAAATGTTATAGACGTTTTACAAACACAGCCAGTGTGGGCTGTGTGCAAAAACAGTGTCATAGTAGTATTCAGAAACTTTTTTAGAGAGGTTGCCAAATGCTTGGAAATCATACAAGAAATATTTTATTCTATATGTATTTGAGTTTCAAGAACCGCTGTTCACACACCCTGCTATGCGCCCTGCGTACACATCACTCTGTGGAATTCTCCAGAGTCTAAGAATAAGGGTTTGCAGGAATAAGAGTTGTATCCAGAATGCAGTACGTCCAGGTTAATGGTTATTGTGTAATTTAATGCTGAAGTGTGTGTAAGGCTAACCAGATGGCCTTGAAATTCACTTGGCCAGGTGTCGAAAACAGACTTTCGACTGGCTCACTACTGGCCAATCAACCTGAGTGTAGATAAACCTCAGCATACACAGCACAGCAGTCTTTCAACAGTTAGGGTGGCGGACATCTCTTCCATGAAGTTTCCATAACCACCATGTGTGTGCTTAACTTCTTCGTTAACCCTAGAAATGTGCTAATTTCCGGTGCTTTTATGTCCTGCCGTTTTATATTTCAGGACGCAGTAGTTGCAACTTGTGCCCAGCTGCGTAATATGAGAGCCTGATCACTGGTGTTTTGAATGGATATAAAGCAGTAATAATTGCTCAGGCGGTTTTTGAAAATTTTTATTTGACATTTCAACGGAGCACCTCAAGGAACATGAATGAAAGTGATAATTCGCTATTTTTCGTTTAAGCGGTGAGAGTAAAAAAAATCTGAAATAGACAAAATGTGCACTTAGCTCCTAGTTTCAAACTTTTATAAATGAGACCATGCAAAAAAAAATCATTGTGCAATTTTGTTATAGTCAATGCTAGCCATAGTGATGCCCGTCCTATGCGGGAGAGCGCCACCTTTTATTGCAGCAGGCAGCTGGTTTGTTTTTACTGCATTCTTTGGACTCGCGGAGCCGTGGCTGTCACGTCAGGAAACATGCCAAAGCCTCCTGATACTTGATTATTGAGTCTGATCAGCTTTTTTATGCAAGCAGCCTGGTCTAGTGCAAGTTCAAGCAGTGCTGAAGCCTCCACATGCTTTGTTCAGTGCCTGTACAGTACTGTACAGTAATGAAGAGCGTTGCACAGTATTGCACCATAATGAATGAGGGCACTTGCACAAGCGGTGTTCAAATTGTAAGAGATTAGTAATAATTTGTACATACACTGTCAAAACGCTGATAGATAAAAGCAACCCATGATGGGAAGAATAAAGTTGTACTTGATGTTGCTGAAAGCCATTATCAAAATAACATGCACTCTTGGGCACCTACCGTCATTTGAGACATTAAAACAGCCTAGACATTGAATTGGAAAATTAGACAACTCGACAGAAGCTTCTGTGTCTTCACTGCTGCTGTCATTTAAAAATTAGGTTGCCCAGTCGACTAAAGCTCAAATTTTGCGTCACTTTATTGAGGAAGTGCTCGAAACACTGTAGGCTAGTTTTGTTTTTGATGGTAGCTCCAGTCGAAATTTTATTTTTCCAGACTCCCCAATCTGGCACAAATTGTAAAATTTGACGAATAGTCAAGTCCAGTCACCATTTCAATCGGTACATGGTGTTGCTAGTAGAATAACTGCAACGGAAATGTTTGACAACGTGCAGAATAACTGTCAATCAAGTTGATGGATTTCTACAGGCCCGCTAAGGAAAGAGCTGAGCAACCCTGCTGAATGAAACAAACTTTCCAGGGTCATTTATGAAGTTTCGTCAGCAACCATGACCCTGCCTACATTGGTGAATCTGCATACATGCCAACCTTCTCAAGTTTTGCATAAATTTTACATATTTGGGCTCTGTTTATGATTTTATGAATGTTACATCAAGTTTTATAGATAATTAATTACATTCGCAAAAGTGTTTTACTCCTCAGTTTTCTACTTTCTCTTGGTGGTCTTATAATGAAAGGACCCTAGAAGGTACTTTCTTTGAGCAAGTTTATACAGACATGACCCAGATGCTGGTGAAATTAGCAATAGCAGATTTGCTGAAAAACTCACTGTGACGTAAAGAACGATGTTTTCCTTGTCAGTCTCTGCTGTCCCAACTTTGATGCTGCTTGTATTCTGCATCTAAAAAGTTAATAAAGTGTGTATGCATCCCTCAGAAACGCGTGTGTTCAGAGCAAGCTTTATAGAAGAAAAGAAGCCTGCAACAGCCACTCCCCTTCCCCCCTCTCTCAGCATTGTATCCACAGAATTTAATAAACTTTAAGGTTCACAGGTTGGTAGGTATGGGCAGGTATGAAACAACACTGGTAAAATGCAGGCCTAAGGAAACACTGCATAATCATGAGCATACCAGTCACTCCACTGATTGGGAGTCTGCATCTGTTATTGATACAGATAGTGGTGGAACACACTGCCTGTTGAGTTAACAGTGCGAGCAATAAACTGCCGTGAGGTGGCCTACCAGATATTTAGCCGTGCTTACTGCACCACTTCACCTGTATATTGTACGTGCACTCATGAGCAAAAGATTCAAGATCGATGGTGCTGAAATAAAAAACATTTTTTTGTTTCACAGCCTGCGCACGCTGGCTGAAATCAAGTGGCACAGCCTACATGTACGTGTTTCATCAGTGCAGTTTGTTGAAGCTATTCCACGGTTGCAGGGCTCTGGTAGAAAAAAATTTGAATTGTGTTGCTGGTTTGTGGTCTCCGAACTTTTTCTCGTGAGTGCACATACTATACTGTATCTTCTGTACATGCCGTTTTTTTTTTTTTTTTATTGCGAGAGCAATTATATGGGCACTCGAAGTGAATTTTTAGCATCAGCATTGCCGTGGGGCTCTGTTATATTTATGTATATGTACGCTATATGCTTATCCATGCCCTATATGTGGCTTATATTGCTACACTATTCAATCAATAAGGTTGCTCATACCAGGTCGTACATTCTCGACCAAACTGTTCCTGAGAATTCTGAGAATGGCCACCAATAAACAAATGTCACGAACATGACATTAACAGCACATGCCTTTTATCTTAAATCTCAGACTATTAAATATTAAAAGTGCAAAACAATATCAGTGCTCAAACCTAAAAGCGATGCAATTTTACTGTCGCAGCTCTTTCCAGCCAGCATAGTGGCGCCTGTGTGATGCTATTGCAGGCCCTATATGGCGGGTTAAAATTGTTAACAGTGCCAGAAATGTTGGCGCACTCGCATTTGTCATGTCCATGTTATTAAAGCCCACATGAAGCTAGAACACCATCCAGACGTGGAAGTGCAACGCCAAACCTTGCTATTGCAGTCATAGCTTCATTCTTATGCGAAACTGCCAATTTTTATTGTGCACAAGAGGCACGTATGCGCCCTAAAACATCAAGATGGCTCTTGTTTTTATTTTGGTCATTGCCCCTTCTTTCTTTTTCTGCAGTGTCTATACCTACTGCAAGTTAAATGGCAAGAGGGCTTCGTTTATGTGTTTCAGTAGTAAACTTACGAGTGAACAAGACAACTATGTGCTATTACTTACAGTATGAGCTACCTGTGATATCGTCACTGCTTTGTTTATGTCTTACTATTTTCAGACGATGAATTGAATGGGCAGTGCATGTAATAAAACAACTTTAATGTACTCGCTGTGTCCGGAACACAACTGCCGCAAAACCGTGATAGCTGCATCATTCAAGCCCTGTCTGATGAAGCAACTAAGCTAGTGCTGCTGTTTTCTTGATAACAGGGAAACACGAGAACAAAAAGTCAAAGTCTGACATCAAGGAGTCAAAGAAGCGCGTGCAAAGCAAGAAGACGAAGTCCAAGACATACAAGGTGAGACATTTGAACTGGTAAGCCTAACGTTAATGTAGAACATCATACCAGTACAGCACTGTGCTCTTTCTAAATAAAACAGCTCTGCAGAAGCCAGTTTGCAGCTAGAGCTGCTCACGTGTGCTATGTGTCAGTGGTATCAAAACCAGAGTTCTTGGTGCTGATTTGTAAGCAGATTGCAGTACCTAAATGACATCAATAGTTTAGAACACTGCCCACACAATGACTAATGAAATGGAAGACGCCAGGCATAATAATATAAGACAGCAGTGTGGATTAGAGAGCAAGCACCAGTTAACTGATGTTCCAGTTTTGATTACAAGCAAAGAACTAGTCGGGCACGCCATCGTATGCACACAACAGGTAACTCTTGGTCCTTGACAGTATTATGCCGTCAATACGTAAACATAGGCGAGGGCAGCAGAGGTAGAGCATGCGATTAGGAAATTTTCCTGTTCTCAGAATTGCAGCAAATTTTTCCAAATTTTGATTTAGCGTTCAGATTAGGTGCAAAAATTATTTCAGAAGAATAAATATACTATTGCCATCTCAAAGGCTGATTTTTCACACCCACTCCATTAGTCGAACCTACCTAAAGTGCTGTTGCCTACTGCATAAAAAAAAGTGTAACGACAACCAAAATTTTGCTGACCATGGTACAAATATTTTGTAAATAAACATTACGAATATTTCTGTTTGTGCCACATCATTCTAGCTAATAAAACATACAGAGCAGGGTGCCCACTTTCAGTGTTCCTACTCAATCAGTATTTCAACAAACAGTCAACATCTTCAACATTGAAACGGTTGTTAGTATTTCTCACTGAATCTCAATATACATTCATCAATCATACAGCCACTGGAGGCGCATTCCCGGCGCCAGTGCTGTGCTGTTCTGCTACCACCGGAGCGTGCATGGCTTGCACATAGAGGGTTAAAGGCACTTTGGAGACGTGGAGTGCCCTTTAGCTGCAAAATCAACAAACGAAAGTGGAAGCTCGGTCAACGCTCCGCTCCGTCGAATCGGTGGCGGAGCCAGGACGGTGTTCTGCCTTCCACCGATGGCACGAGTGCTGCATGCGTGCTCACACAAGTGCACTGGCATTCCTGCCGATCAGCTGTGTGCATATGCACTGGCAGGAGCACGATGGACAGTATGAATAAAGCCAAAATTATCTAATACTTCACCGGGTGCCGACTAACATCGACGGTTCCCCTTGGGTCTCGTCTTGCGCGCCATCGAGGCAATTGCAAGGCCTACAAGTCTGCACTAGAATGCCTTCTCTCGTTCCAGTCAAAGTAGATCTTTTAGTTCGTTGAGTAGGCCTTACTGTAGCACCAGCAATGCTCCGTAAGTTATGGCATTGTCCAATTCCTTCTTTTACTGCTATTCGCGTGCAGGAAATTGCCATCATGCTGTGCTTCCTGACTGCTGCGCTTTTTGGAGGATATGCACTGTCCTACGTGTTGCTCAGTGGCAGCGTTCCGTCACTGTGGGCCTCGCTGACAAAAAACTGATGAGGATCCGAGACTCTCTTTGGCCATCTCGTCTCGTGTGCAAAAGAGTATGATGCCAAAAGTGTCATTTGTTTTTCTTTTGTTTGCTTGCTTCTGAGCATTGCAAAACTGTCGTGCAATATCTGCCTTCCTCTCCTGTAGAGTTGTGCGTATTGTTTTAATTTTTAATGTGATGTACCTGACTTTGTACATACGTCTTCTAAACTGTTACGGTGCAATAGCTAAGCAGTGTAAAGTCCTCGACGCCTATATGTGTTATTGACAAACTCCCAATATTGTTTGAGCACACCTGCTATCTTTAATGTCACGGTCAAGCAATAGACATTTTATTATTGCTTTTAAATAATTAGCGCTGTGTAATTGTTGTTTACAAATAATTTTGGGTGTTCATCACGTGGGAGACACTTGACGTGCTAGCACCCCTTTTGGTTTACTGTGGAAAGTTGGCTCCCATTAATGCACTTGCTTTAATGTTTATTTGCAAAGTGGAACTACCATCATTGTCATGTGTTTTTTTGATCAGCACTGTACATGACACAAAATGGAAGGAAAAAAAAGAAAGCCTTCCATTCTTCATCTACCGGAGTTGAATGAAAGAACATACAGCAGCTTTATAGTTTTCTACAATATACTAGCAACAAGTGCGAGATTCCTAAGAATCTCACATCAGACCTATGTTTGGAGCACATTGAGTCAGCATTCTTCTTCTGAGAAGTCTAGTGAGTCTGTCTGCACTGTTGATGCTTTGGTGTCACAGTTACATTGTATGACAAGGAAGTCCCCTGCTCAAGTCATTTGCTTTTATATGTGCCAGTTACTGTGTTTCTTTCTTCTTTCTTTAGATTTCGCTTGTTCCTCTTTCTGAATGAAGCTACTGTTTCAAGAAGTTGGGCATCTTATTGTTCAGATAACCGAGTACTCGCATGAAAACCTCCTTGTATTGTTTAACTGTGTGCTGGCATTTATCTTCTTTAAAAGGAATAGTCGCAGATTCCCAGCAACCTTCTAGCAATGTG
The DNA here is from genome assembly GCF_023375885.2 of Dermacentor andersoni. Classification (NCBI taxonomy): domain Eukaryota; kingdom Metazoa; phylum Arthropoda; class Arachnida; order Ixodida; family Ixodidae; genus Dermacentor; species Dermacentor andersoni. Next base: position 101,073,018 of record NC_092816.1, read on the forward strand.
CTGGTGTTTGTCCTCTCCAAAAGCAATATGTGCAGCCTTTGGGATGCTTAACATGAATGCATTCTAGGCTTCTTTTTTCTGTTTTTCCTCTCATACTGCAAAGAGAGCTGGGGCTTTCCAGTTACAATGTCAGGCTTGTACAAGTTCGAATTGCGTTTGCTCTGAATTCTTCAGCGTTTCTTTTTTATCACATCCCTCTCTTCAACGAGGCCACCAGAAGTGTGATTCATCTGTTTGGCATAAGTGTGTCATGACCGGTACACTGTCATCTCTGCCACGGTCACTCGGTAGAAATGCCTGTCATCATTGCTGAAAAAAATGTGAAGACATCCGACGCTTCACTTTGTTGGCAAGGCACTTTTAGCCAGGACAAGATATGACATGGAGGCACTAGGATTTTATATGCACTAATGACTAATACTATAATGGACCTTCCTGAAAGCAGCATCCATGTGGAAAGCCTCTCTGACATACTCTTGGTAGTAGCATATTGTTGCCTTGTGTTAGCGCACCGATGGCCATGGTTTTATTGTAGCCTGGTAGCCACACAAAATGTGTTTTATCAGGAAGGACGGCATGTTTGTCACACAGCATAAAGCAGAAATACAAATGCTGGGTGACACCATACGAAAAAGGTGTTTCATGCAGCCTCTGCTGTAGAAATTGCCAAAATTCACCCTTTGCCATCAAAACGTGCCTGTGCATTGCTCTTTGTGACTTTTTGTCATGTTCATTGTCAGTCCCTCGAGAATAATGAGCATGGTACCCAATATTGGTCGTGTTCCTATTCTTTACATGGAAGCTACTGTAACTGATTGTTATGCGTGGGTGTTGCTTCATGCATCAGTCAGTCTTAAATGCCTCCATTCCACTGCCGCACATAGTATATACTTCTGCTACAATTGCCAATAAGTAGTTGTGGCAAGCTACTTCTTCAGAAGCAGTTGGCAGTGGCTAATTGGTTTACAATGCGCAGAGTCGTCCCCTTCGTTCGATTTAGGTCGACTTCACCACATCATTGTTGCACAGCGCACAGTGGCATCGAAGAGACTTGCCTAGTAAAGCAGTACAAGAATTTGCAGCTATATATGGGTGACAGTGAGGCAGGAATGCCTGCATGAACTGCTGATGGGACTCCGTACAAAATGGTGGCTTCCTTTAAGTAGCCATGGTATTTCATGTGCAATGAAGTAAAAACTGCACCACAATTATCTAAAACGATTCGCAATGCTATAGCATGTGCCACATACATGTCCATCTAAAGCAGGTGCCATCTGGACATAGTTGTGAAACGGGCACTGCTGAAGGCTGGATTCGGCTTTGCCCACTGTAGCTGGTTGTACTGTCAGAGGCAACAACGACAACAAATGCAGTTAGAGCCTGATCCAATAGGACTGGCTGGAACCCACTTCGTTTTGATCGAGCAGCTGAGGCCCTGCTCAAGTAGACCTGTGTCGCAGAGATACTTTCAATCATGCTCGAGTCACTGCACATATAGTGTTGTTGCACAGTCATGTTCAAGCTTGCTTGGCTTCTTTCCTCCCATACTCAGCCGCGTTTCAAGTTTCAATCATAGTTGAAAGGTTTAATGCAAGTAAACTCCTATGGAAATTGAAACTGCCTATGTGACAAGAGTGTAACACGAATGTTTAGTTTTCCTTGTCAATGTGTATTGTATCTGGCCGCTTGGTTGCTTAAAGCACTTCCACATGCTGCAACAGACCACTGAGAGTTAATATTAATGACCTGTCACTAAGGAAGCGCCATTTGACAAACTAAACACATTCCCATGTGCCACTGTAACGCACCTTGCGTTGTTCATGCATATTTTATGGGACCCTATGCATTTCACACCAAAGCAGTTGTGGTGGTATTTTTCCACTACTGTGTTACAATACTCTTTTTTTTAATGTCCAGCCCTTTGTTCTTGATTTATTTACCTGTATGTTCAAAGGAGCCTGTACAAAATGTTTTAGGCAAGTGCTAGCAAATTAAGAACGGTTTATACAGTTGGCCACCAGTCGACCTGCCATATACGATGTGTACCTTTGTATGAATAAAGCTTTCTTTTAAATCTGGTTTGGTGTTTATAAGTGCCTATAAACCATGTCTGCATTACTCGCATGGAACTTTCATTTGCACAACAAATGAGCATCTATTTGAGCAGCGAACAGTTGTAGATAATAAACAAAATGCAAACGAGACAATGCTAAGCTTTACGCTACCTTCGCTTGCACGGCAACCAATACAGGACCTTGACAGTGCGGTTGATATAAATCACCACATAAGGACAAAAACCTCTTTCCTTGTTAGAGCCTGTGCGCTTTCTGCTTGTAGCAGCCAGCTCTAGCCAGTGATTGAAGGTGACAGCATGGCAGGCTGGGTCATGCACAGGCGTTTGCTACTGTTAATAACATTCAGTTTTACTTTTACGCAACTTGTCATGTTTGCTAACCTTCCACTGATATTAGTGACACAATAGCATAGGAGAACGTTGTGCCATCGTCTGCAAATTTCTTAATGGATGCTGTGCCATCTTGAGAATGCCATAATGTGGGCATGTGAGGCTTTGTCCCGAGTGTGGCTTGGCCTAAAACATGGTCGTGGCTGCATAGATGAAGCTTTCTTGAGATAAGATTGTGGCGGCGCAACTGTCGCCTCCATAGCCGGGGATGAAGAAGGCGGCTCACGAGCAGATAGCGCGAGAATAGAACATGCTGGCATGCGCTACCCGAGAAGCCGCAGTATCGGCCACTCCCGAGATCCCGCAGCAGCACGACTGGCCAGCCTAAATAAACTGTGGCTACGGCGGCTACCTCTTCGCGCCGCCTCCCACAAATTGGTGACCTGGATGACCAAGTCCAGCCATGCCAGCCTACCAAGGCTTGAGTGACATTGCATCATACGGTTCGGCAGATGTCTTGCGGCTTTAAGATGTCCAGGAATTCTATGTGGACATGCCGGACATGTGGTTCATCCAACTGGACAGCCACTTCCGTATCAATAAGGTTTCAGGCTCCGACTGCCACTCCCCGGCCCCAACTTCTACAAGGACTTGTGGGCAGTCGTCCTTGCCCACCACGTCACCTCGAGAGCTCAGTCACAACAGTTCTCACCACTTGAACCGTAGCATTGTTCCGCATCTTGTCATCCCACGTCGCCTGCGCCCCCCGTACTGATCGTCAGCACGCGCTACCTATGCTCGGTCCATGAGCCTCCTCCCCAGCTCAAAGGCAGCTGCATGACGACTCTCTTCGAGGAACTCACTGGGCCAAACGCAAGTGCTTTCGGCTATTCTACAGCCCTCAGCTCTGCTCCCTTGGACATTCCTGCAAGCTATCCATTTTCAATTTGGGGGCACCTCACTCATCACCAATTCAGAGGCTGTCCCACCGGCTCCACTAGATGTAAATTTCACTCTCGCAGGCATGGCGACGCCACAAGCACAATCTTGGCGATTTATTCAGCGACCACGACAACCCTGATGCTATCGGCATTCAGGATTTCACCGCAAGCAGCACCAGGCGAGCCTTCCAAAGTTTTGCAGGGGAAGCTCTGCCATCTAGTTTCTTCAGCTTGATAATCACTTCTGCCAACAACGCGAGTGACCAAAACTTGCACTATCTTCACACAAGTTGCGAGCTGCCAGACGGTCTTCTTTCTGAGCTCTGACTTTTGCAGGCCCGGGCATCTACGAGAACCTCTGGCAGGTCGTGATTTCGCACTACGGCATCATGTTCTTTATTCTATGGCGTCACTGTGGCTGCGTCTCGCTCACAACGTACGCTGCCATGCTGCCTAGTACAAGTCTCCCAGATTGCGGGACCCAACACTACCAACGACTGCCACTACCAACACCACTGCCACCGTTGCATACCGTTCGACGACACCGTCTTTAGCGTTGTTCCCTTCAACAGCATGAATTCTCGGCACACGTCAAAAACCGGCCAATACACCTCAACTCTGCTTGCCGAGTTGCAACACACAAGACAATGCATGCCTTTTACACGTATTTCAGTCGTACTTCTCACTAGTACTTCTCACAACTATCGCCTCCAAAGCAGAAGACGGCTCACAAGCAGGTAGCACGAGAATAGAACATGCTGCAAGCTCCGGTCGCTCTGGAGATTCTGCAACGACATAGCTGGCCGGCCTAAATAAACCATGGCTATGGTGGCTACCTCTTCCCGCCGCCTCCCACAAATTGGTGACCCAGACGTGATGTGGTCCCGCAGATGTCCCACAAGATCGTTAAGAAAAGTATTCGTTCACCCATACTACAACTTTCAATAAAGTTTACTCACTTGCAGTGAATAAGCGGAAAGGAAAAACAAGAACAGATGGGCAGACTTGTGCAGTGAGCAAGGACCTTGTCTGACCTCCAACCTTATCACTCACATGTACTTTTTGTGTACATATGCATATCTACCGGGGCGCAGGGGAGGCATGCTTGCCCACCCGCTGTCAGAAGTGGGGGTGCAATGTAGGCCATTTGCGCCCCACTTTTATAAGCGATCATTGTCGGCTACACACTGGCAAATCCAACAAAACAACATTCGGGGCCAAGTTTTCTTTCATAATAGCGTTCACGTAAGTATGCCTTCTTTACTACATATCACTTGCTTTGGCAGGTAGAATTGCCTTTCGGGCCTCGCTGCCATGGCAGCGAGGTCCGAAGTCACTATGCAGAAAAAACAATTAGACAATAATAAAGATCGGTGGACAACTGCATGAGCAAGGCATCCATTTTTTTTAAAGGCGTGGAGATTGAGTTTGCTGGAGGTTTTGTTTAGGTCTTAAATGGTTCACCCCCTTTTAAAGTCTTTTTTTTCTTTTTTGTCACAGAAGCCTGCTCAAGCCAAGTGTGTGGATACATTGTTTTGGGCACATGTCCCTTGTTTTCATTATTTTTCTACATAGTGACTTCACCTTAGCCCTAAGCATCGTGACGTGTGGCGATAGTAAACTATGTACGATGAACATATCCTGTTCTTGCTGTTTCTGTAGATTTAGCAATATTCTTAATCGTTTGCGGTATCTTGTTTTTGGTTGATCATGTGTGACCATATCTGTGTTGCCTGCGGTTTTACACGGCAAGCCCATAAATAGGCCAGTTTCGGCGCAAATAATACCAGTTGTCAATCGGCGCTTGTGATGTTTGTGTTTCTTGTCTCTGTCCCAGACGCGCTGCACCATTTGAATATCAGTAAATTTCTTTGGTGCGGTCGCCATCTGATTATTTCTGCCTAATCGCTCGCAGGTGTGCTCAGTTCCGATAGATTTGTTCTTGTGCGTAAGGCTTGAAACATAGCCATGTTGTATATTGCAATACCTTGTAGCAAAGATGTATTATTGCTAGTAACTCGCTTACTCTTGTGGACCGTCGCAAAACATTCAGCTTCGACCATTTGTGCACTATCGGTGTAGTCCGTCATTTATTGTGCATATATGGCGCGCATATATTCAAGTGTGTGCCCATTCACTTATTGACACATTGACGATACAGTAGGCGTAACATTTCGTGCCAGTTGGGATAGATGTGTGTATGTAGATACTGTGCGCGAAACATACTATGACAGGAAATGGTGCTACTCCCTTTATCATTGTTTAATGAGTGGTGCTCACTCTTGCCGACGCTCCGGGGCTGAAGCACTTTCTTTGAAGGTAGCGATACAACGCTGGCGGATGAGCAAATTTCTGTATCCTCGAAGTGCCGGTAACACGTACGGACAGTTGTAACAATGGTCCGCAAAATTCGCAACACAGATTCATTCCATTCCTTAATATGCCAGTCAGTATTTTTGCAGCCAACTACTGCACACGTCATCAATCCACATGATTAAATCCGGCATGATTGGAGCACAGTGCATTGGCGAAAGCTTGGTTTCATTTCCGACAGCTGATCACACAGAAGCAAGGTTGAAGCGGTATTGGCTTCATATTTGTGCGCTGTTGCTGAGGCGGCGTGCAGCGCACCGCCGAAAGCTCCATCGCATTTGTATAGAACAAACTGCTCCGCGAAAACAGTCAATATCAGTCTTCGTCAAAACATTGAAGCTAAGCACTTTGCATCATGCTCATTGAGTACATGGAAGAGAGACTGCCTGGGAACACCAACTCAAGTGCTGATGGCTCCCCTGCTGACACTGAGCATCCTGAGTGTCCACAGCAGAACTTCCACTCCCTTAAACTGACATTACATTTCCAACTGCTCATGTTTCTTTTTTTTAATTTTTTCGTTTTGCATTAAGTGAAGGCCCTGGGCATTGATATACCAGAAAAGATACTGGCAAACCTCAGGGTGCCCTAAATAACTTACTATAGTAGCTTTTCACAAACCAGCCTGTTTCATTTCCCAAGAAATGAATGTGTCATGACATCAGGATGCAGAAGGTGTCCATGTGCGAGCAGTCCATCGTGATGTTTTGGCACTCGGTCCAGCTCATTTGGTGGCCAATTATGTTGCTACATTGGGCCGGACTATTAATAGCAGCATAGCAGACGACCGGGCAAGCTGGAGCGAGTGCCAAACGAACGCATCAAAGTAGAGGTGGGCACCCAAAGCCAACACAATTCATTTCCGTGTTGCACATCTGGATTTAGTAAAATCAAAGCTGCAACTTCAATAATTTATGGGGATTAATAGTATCGCAAGTTCCACTGTGGGCTACAAGGAGTGCTGTAATAAACAGCTTCAAAATGATTCTGACGACCTGGGTTTCTTTAATGTCACTAGCATTCCTAGGGTACCTCACAAACTTTCTGTGGGCTGTCTGTGTCCATCTATCTTTCTCTAACCGTTTTTCCGCCAACTTGAGTTGCTGGACTGGGTAGATGGTCCATGATCTAATGGGTAGCGCATTGGGCTGCTGCACTGAGGGAACGGTTCGAAACCAACCGTTTGACCAACTTGGGTCACTGGGCCACTGTTTAATGAACCCCCTTGTCGCCAGCTTGGAGCAATGGGTATGTGCCAGTTGCTCTGTGCCACTCTTTGATGAACCTATTTGACATCAACTTGAGTAAAAGGGTACAATGCCACTGCGTATGTGCGACTTTTCAGTGACAAGAAGAAGAAACATTATTAAAGAATAGCACAGCAGTTCTTGCTGCGGTGGCCTCAGGTGGTGGCTCGAAGTCCTTGGACTCGGGCGGCATCTTTGGCTTGCCGGACGGCCCAGAGCTTGTCTACCAGCTCTGAACTTTTGATAGCCGCCTCCCAGTGGCGGCGACACCTACGGAGAAGGTCCCCGGCAGCTCCCGCATCCGGGATGGCGTTGGGAAGAAGCGAGCTCGAGCCTTCCCGTACTCTGGCAACGGCCGTGATTATGGACGCGTCGCGAATGGAGCTGGTTTCATTACCGTTGTTGCCGGCACATTCCCAGAGCGAGCATGTGTCGCAGCATTGCTCTCTGTCCGCAAGTTTTATATGCGTCTGTTGGATATAAATGCGGATAGCAGTGGTGTAAGATGGCAGGGCTAGGGTAGGTGTGTCTGGAACAAGCGTAAAGTTACGGCCTCGTTCCTGTTCAATTTATCGTGCGGTGGCGGGAATGTGCGTCTTTCGAGTCTGTAGTGTTGGGTGAGGTCTCTGAACATGGTTAGGCGATCGCCCCACGCACAGTGTGTTTCTTGTTGTATTTGTGTTGTAGTGTCCCGATCCGGCAGATTTCTTAAAAAAGATTTTTTAAGCTTTATCCACACACACAAAAATTTGCAAGGACAGTCGGCACCAGAAGTTTAAGGGGTTCAGCTTCAACGAAAATGCTGAATTTCTAAATACTTTGAGTCTGCAGTCGGTCAAACCGTAGAACACTATGTTGGTCACACATGCATACACTTGTAGGCTGATAATCAAAATGCCAGGCTGCAGAAATATGCAGCTTTTATTCGCTCCCTGCGACCCATAAAGCAACAACGCTGGAACATATTGTAGTGGAATGCTCCACATTAGTTTCGACTACCTGGGGTTCTTTAAATGGACGCTAAGGAGGAAAAGCACTTGAGCTGTATTAGTGAACAGCACCTCTACAATGCCAAGAAGGCCACTCTTACCGTGAGAGGAGGCCTGGTAAGCTAGAAAAGATGCTAAAGAGCAAAACACGAGTGGTGACGCCTCCTTTAAGTTCCTGCACTAGCTCACTGCGACATCATCAATTTTGACAGCACCTGTTCGGGTCTAGCAAACTTTTTATTGGTAAAGATGCACTTCATTGCATTCTAAAAGAGCCGAGGTCTGAACATGGCAAGCTTTAAGAACATTTACTGCGTCACAACGACCCAAATGCAAGAAAGTGCTTTTCTCAAACCCACAATTTCCGCAAAACCTGGAAAACGGACGTTTGGCCCTTGTTTTCTCTTATGGCAATGAACACCTTATCATAAAGTTACATGAACTCAAAGTTTTGAGAGAATACATTATATAAACTGATTAACTGTATCTCTCAGTATAATGTGCACTTAAATATCAGTGCCTAAGTGTGTCTGCACTTTGCCCTAATCAACATGCAGCTAGCATAGCCGGGGATTAAATCCGAGACCTCGTGCGCAGTTGCAGAATGCCATAGCTGCCGTGACGAGCCATTAACTTTTGACACTGACAGTATACAGGTTCATTCTACCTCAACTGCAATAATGTGCTCGCTCCAAGCAGGATTTGATATCGTGACCGTATACTCAGCATCAGAATGCCAAAGATGGCTGCTGAGTGAAGCGAGAGGAATAAAACCTCCTGCACGTAAAGTTACTGAACCATAAAACTGCTGCGTGCCAAACAGGGTGGAATGATTAAGAGTGGTTGGACAAGCAATGTAACTGGAGCCAATGTTCTGACAAGGGGACTTGCCATCGTCAGGACTAATGCAGTTGCTGCCCTGAGAACCTGAGAAAGACGAAGTCTTTTTGTCGAAATGTTGGCCCAGCAACATGTTTTCTTAGAATTACTATTGATCACTTCCAAGCCTCCATCCTCCTGGGAACTTGTGTCTTGAACAGGGTGAAATGTACGCAGCTCAAATTTGACACCTGTCATTGCTAAAAACATCAAATATTAAACTGGAAGTTTTCACGTTCCGAAACTGTACATTGGGTTATGAGGGACATTGTAGTGGAGGGCTCTGGATTGATTTTTGACCCCCTGGGGTTCTTTAATCTGCACTCCAGGGTGCACGAGTATCTCTGCACCTCGCCTGAATCGGAACTAGCCACTGTGGCCGGGAATGAACCTGCAACATTGAGCCCAGCAGCGTACTGCCATAGCCACTGATCTACGACAGTGGGTCTTGCCATTTTTGAGAAATTAACAAGCAAAGCACGCACCCCCACATATGTATAACATTCAATAAGCTTTATAGTCTGTAAAATTTGCAAAACAAGCACTTGCAGATACACAGTAGTGTGGTTCACATGACAGGAACCTCGCCCCATGCAAAAAGAAAAGGAAAATGCCCTGTTTTTGGAGAGAAAAATTTAAAAGGCACTATAACCTGTGGGCTTTTAATGAGAGGCAAAAACACCTCGGCCAATTTCTTCAAGAAATTCGCTATTAGAGCATAAAACAAGTGCCACCACATCAGTAAAATTTACCTTTTCACAATCTCTTTAGACTGATTCAAAAAAAAAAAAAAATTATGGGGTTTTACGTGCCAAAACCACTTTCTGATTATGAGGCACGCCGTAGTGGAGGACTCCGGAAATTTCGAACACCTGGGGTTCTTTAACGTGCACATAAATCTAAGTACACGGGTGTTTTCGCATTTCGCCCCCATCGAAATGCGGCCGCCGTGGCCGGGATTCGATCCCGCGACCTCGTTAGACTGATTCAGAGCATAAGCCTGCCTTTTCAGTTATTCAGCATGCAGACCTAAAATGTCGCAGGGGGCACTCCGTAGTGTTGCATCACAATTATGTCGCCTCATGGACAGCTTGCCAGTTTGTCTTCACACTTTTGTTGGTACGTTGCTGACAATTGGCTTGGGGCGAGACCGAAAGATGACCTTCTTTGTGACAACACCGCGGATAAGGTACTCCTTCGTGGTGTTCTGTGGTTCTGCTTCTTCGGCAGACTTTTCAATCACAAGAAAGGGTTTCTCCACATCCTGCTCTTTGCCGTACAAGATGTGGTGGCCAACAAGCAGTATCGGAATGCCCTGAAACATAGAGAACATTTGCATGATATTCAAAAGGTTTTGCCACTGTCACAGGCGTCTTGCTACGGTAACAGTTGCAGGAGAGCTCAAATAAGATGCGTTTAAATAAAAAGGCACTGAGACCCTTTTTGGACATGCCAAGAAAATTTTTGTGATTCGTAAGAATGCTGCCGTGAACATATGAGCTGCATGCAGCAGGGAATCTACCATCTTGCATAATGATGTAGATTGCTTACTCTTTCTCTCGTGCCTTTAAACACAATCATTTTACAGTAATAGCTGTTGTGCGCCCAGCCCCCTAATTTGGTTGCCCTCCAGTGCCACCGGTGTCTGCGAAAGGATGGACAGTCGGGCGATTTGGTACGGTAACATATTGTTGGTTTACAGCACAAAGGGGCAGTGTGTAAAAATGGAATGAAAGATGAAAAATGGAAACGATATTTTTGACCAGAATGAAAACGTAACCGAAATGTTATTTATTATTTTGTTTCAGAGTGAAACCAAAATACTTTTGACAGGTTTTCAGTTCAAGGGAAAAGCTGACACTGCGAGACAACTGACGTCAGGCAACATCAGAATTAGCACGTATCTTGGGAGTCCGCTGAGCACACGTCTCAGGCAAGGATAGTGGGAGCAACAGCCAATCGAACGCTCCACTAATCTAAGCCTGCTGCTCGGTGCAGTAGCAGATTGGAATCGTAGCAAAACCCAGGGCTTGTGCAGTAAAGAGCTTATCTTTTCGTTTTCTATAGGTGCAACACTTTGTTGCCGAAGCTTTATTGATTGTTTATGTTTAAGTTAATTTTATCGGAACAGTGATCTCACATTTCGGTGAGTACACTCAACGATGTGCTGCTTCTGAGATAATGCTCAGTGCCTTGACTGAAGGCACTGAGCATAGTATCAGTATATATAGTTCACTTGGTGAGAAAAATAAATACCATGTTTTTATCGTTACTCTGCTTCGAAAATTTTTGCATGCAAACCAAAACTGTTATGAACCTTTATGGATCATTTTTTTTTGTTCCGGAGCAGAACTGGAACGTAACGCTTTTCAGTGGAACGAAACTAAAACCAGAATGAACATTTTCTCTCGACACCCTGGACACAGGCGAAGACTACAGGCACTAGTGCTCGTCCTGTCTGCTTCTAGTCTTCTTCTGTGTCCCTTCGCACTATAAGCCAAGACTATGTCACCGGTGTCTGTTGCTGAAATCCCAGAATTTTTTAACGTAGTCACAAGCCACTCTGCTGATGCTGCAGCAAAGAATACTGCACCTGTACAATAATGTGCCTAAAGTCTTGAGTACTCATTAAAACAGCCGGCTGATGCCACACTCTGCAGCTTATCAATAAACCAGTATTGAGGCAAAAAAGCGTAAATGAAGCCAGTGGGCAAGAAACAAAAGACAGCTTAGGAAAAGGAAGGCAGAGAACACCATGTCTCTCGACTTCACCACAAAGGAGTGCCACATACACAGGTGATGACAACTTGGAGTAGAGGAGTCAATGACTGAAGTTGGCTACAGCTTTTTTTCTTCTCACAAAGAGGTCACTCACACGCATCTACAATTGTTTACTCTAACTAATATAGCACCATAGCGCAAGATTATTACACATCTATCTAAACACACAGCCACCTACCATAAAATTCCGAGCAAGTGCCCCCTCTAGGGCCAAAGATAATAGAATGTTTGGGTGAAGGTCCCTGCACGGTCACAGACAAAATTCAAGTTAATGATGGAACAGTTGCAACAAAAAAAAAAAAAAAAAAAAAGCACGGGCTTTTCTTGACTCAAAAGCTGTATCTAACATGCATTTACGGCCTTTATTCTGCAACATTACTTTCAAATCCATCAAATAACTCCTCTGAGATCGACCTAAACTTTTGGTCCATGCACTCAGACTCAAGGGGCCCATGATCCTCTGGCTGTACAGCACCAACAGCTGTGCCCAATTCTCTCGGTTCACTGATGCCACTCCACAATGTAAACAGTTTTTTTTTATGCGAATAGCATTCTTTGTATACTTTAGTCGTTTTCAGCCTATCTATCTATAGATCTATCTCTCTGTCTGTTTAACTATCTAACTATCTATCTATCCTATTACGCTGACCCAGTGGCCCAAGTTCTCTATCTTCTAGCACCACTAGGTAATGCTCCCGGTCATGATGCTATTGTAGTCGTTCCATTGTCGTCATTCCAGCTTCATGATCTTACTCTCGTCATGCCATCGTCATCATGCCGACCCAGTGACCCAAGCTGTCTAACAGTTTGGGCCACTGGATATGGGTTCATGGTCCTGATGCCCCATGATTGTTGCATTATTGTCATTCCAGCTTTGTCCTCCGACACTCATCATGCCATCATGATCGCACAGTCGTCATACATTCATTGTCACACCACCATAGTGATGCTGTTGTGGCCATTTCACTGTTGCCATTCCAGCTTCGTGATCCTACTCCCGTCATGCCATCATCGTCACACCTTCTACCTCGACCCAGTGGGCAAAGTAGTCTAATAGCTTGGGTCAATAGGTACGGTATGGGCTTAGCAAGAGCCCCACGTCGGTATACTTGGAGGAGGCGACTTAGCTAGATACACAAGAAGCAAATGGTGTTTCTGCGAAAATAAACAGCTGTGTAAGCATTGCCGATGACGTGGAAATCTATGGGGCTGACACCACAGAAACAATAATGCGCTATATCCTGTAGCTGCCTTTGCAGAACATTGTCCAGAAACCGTAAGAACCAGCTTAATACTTGATGCAGCTGATAATGCCCCAAGAACTTTGATGCTTTCTCTTTTTTTTTTCAGCACGAGAGCTCTGAACAATTTTTAGGCAAGCTAGGTGAAATGTTGTCTCTTTCTTTTAAAGCACACAGATTTACACAGTGATGGCAAGCAGCATCTACTCAACAGCTCAAGTAAGAGTGGATAAGGCACCCTGTTTCATGCAAATTCTGTAGATGTCATTTTTTGTGTCTGCTTTTTGGTTTTAAAGTTGTTGTCTTTTCATATTTTTACGCTGTGGATATTTGGGTTCCCCCGGAAGAAAATGCTGTGTGCTGTGGGTCAATTCTATTAAGATGGGTGTCTGATAAAGTGAACAAATTTTCAGTCTGTCTGCATTGACCTTAACGAGAGTCTACTGTGTACAAGTAAAAGATATCAAACTAGAGAAATTCAGCCATAGCAAATATGATGAGCTCATAACTTATCATGTTAATAACATGTCAAATTACAGAATTACAATTTCATATAGAAATGTATTTAATTACTGGAACGGAATATAAGTGCAGTAATGCTTTTCATGATTATTTAGTGCAACAGCAATATTGCCATCCAACAGCATGAAAACAAAAGTGATGACACAGAATTATTACTTTGGTGCTACATGGGCATGTGTGCTTCAAGGCTTCATGGCGCAGGCACTGTTTGGTGCCGAGTGTTCTCGGAGAAGCACGAAAGAGGAGTCCCTCTGCAGTGCATGCCTCATACATAACTTGTTAAGACGGTGGCAGTACGTTGTGTCACTATACTGATTCAATGCCAACACATTACTGCCGACAGTCATCATGAAATGGGTTCTGCCGCCATTTTTTAGTCTATGATATGAAAAACATTATTATTTGTCTGACGTTTGAATTATTACTCCATTTTCAAGACTTTCTTAAGAAATACATGTATTGAAAGGCACCACACTCTCTCTCATATGTGCTCGGGCCACCACCGAATCCACCTCTACTCAGCATAGTGGTCACTTTTCCTGGTATAAAGAGACGCTCATTCAAGCAGTGGCCTACCTGGGCTCAACACGATGTTCAAAGGCATGTACACTGCATCTGAGCACAGTCCTAGCGCTGAGTATGCACATCCGGTACCTGAGGTCGCTGCCTGGTTTTCTGCAGTGGTAGAGGATGCGGCTCGTCTCTTTCTATGCCATAGTTTTCTCTTTCTATGCCCCTCGCACAGCACCAGTGGTAGATCATGGTTCTCGGGAAGACAACTAGCATGCAGGAAGGAGCTGCAAAACTTGAAGAGGCACCATTCGTGATATAGCCAATTTCTGGGGTTGCGTGACAAGTGCTTTGGCAGTGAACCTGAGTAGCATTATGTATCAATGACTGCTATAAGGAACTGCATACAGCTGCGGTTGTAAACAAACCACTAAATTGACTCGTAGATCCTACACCTCTAGAACCCACAACTGGAGACTAGACACAGGAGTTTGGACAAGGTTGGCATCGCAGTGGTTCACCAGGCGCCAGCAAGAAAAACTATGTAGGAGTCTCAACCCACAACCACACACACCTCAACGAGAGATTCGGGGCAACATAGAGCAGGAGCATTTCAGGGGTAATGAAATTACCCCCAGGTGCCGGTGACTGGCGATACCGCGCACTCCGAGCCAACAACCACGCACGCCTTAGCCTGAGGTTCGATTCAGGGCAGCATATCGCAGGAGCATTTCAGGGGTAACGACATTACACCCAGGTGTCGGTGACTGGCGACACCGCAAACTCCGAGCCAGCAGCTCTGCGAGAGCTTCTTTTCTTTTTTATTGAATTATCATTCATAGGATATTTCACGCATTTTTCGGTCCATGTCGATTGGGTAGAGCATCAGGCTGCTGTGCTGAGGTAACAGGGTTCTAAACCAAGCATCGAACTATCTTGGGTAACTGAGTATGTGTCAATGTCCGTAAGTGGTGATCTTCAACAAACCTCTTCCACACCGACATTGGTCACCACAACATGCAAGACGAGGTAGGTACCGCTGTTCGACATGATGTTAAACACCAACTTGGAGCGCTTGCTGAATGCCACTCGGTCTGTGCTGATCTGTGCTGATGCCAACTTGGATCACTGAGTATGTGCCAGCAGGTGTGTGCCACTCCTTAACGAACATCTTTGTTCACCAACTTGTGCCACTGGGAAAGTGACGCTCTACAATGACAAAAAAAAAATCCCTTAAACCTTTCAGCTACGAATTAAATCTGTCGATGGAAAAGTTTCTTTCACCACATTTCTCACATCTTCAGAATCATAAAAAGCATAGAGCTGCAGAATAGATTATGAAGTTTAAATGCTTTAGCGAGTTCTGTCAACTTCATGGAATGAGGACTTGATGCAAAAACTCTCTACAGCACCGTAACTTATGAGAACATCGGCTACTTAATGTCTAGCAGTCTTGAAAAGGACATATCCAGCCAGTTGAAAATTATGCCTGGAGCAACACATGCTGGAAAACAATGAAAGAATTGAACCCGCTAATGACAACAACAAACCTCCACCATGCAAAAACACGGAACTGTCTACCTTGCCACTTGTCCTACGAAAAAATTTTGCACATGTTATTCAATCTTACAGCACAATTCCATTCAGAAGTGTTTAAAGACGTGTGTGACACATTTTAAATACCACTGCTTGAATCAATGCTTTTGCTGTTGATGCGCCAGCATGATATACATGATTGTGTACACAGCGCCTGAAAGGGTTGAATTTCTCCGATGCTGAGCGGAATCGAACCCTTGTCACAAGGGTTCCTCCACGACAGACCCGACGCATCAGCAGGCTGCGCCACAAATTCACTGGGTATGTGCCGCTTTTCGAAGAATGCCTTCCACGTCAACGCATCAGTGAGCAGCACCATGAATATACTGGTTACGTGCAGCTTTCAAATGAACCTCTGGTAAACTTGAGTCACTGAGCTCGTGCCAATGAGTGAGCAGTAGGTGATGGAACAATTCTCAGTGTTTGCAGGCACTAGCACACCATGCTTCTCTTCTTGGAGACCAAATGTGAACTTCTCACTATTGCCACTAGATGGCGCAGCTTGTCCATAAAGAAGCATGAGAGAGGAAGCCGATTTCTGTGCGACGCGTTTCTCAGTGTTTGCACGCACTGGCACACCAATCATTTCGTAATCCAAACGGAGGCTTCGTGGCGCCAGCACTAGTTGGTGCTGAGAGTTCTCCGAGAAGCACGAAAGAGGAGCCCCACTGCAGCACATGCCTCATAAATAACTCATTAACATGGTGGCAATATGTCATCTAAATATATTGATTCAATGCTAACACATTACCATCAACAGTCATCGTAAGATGGGTTCTGCTGCCAGTTTTTAGTATCCGAGCCAGCAGCTTTTCCGGGTGCTATCTATTTATGTACGAGGGGGTGCTGAAAAGTTCCTTGCTTTGCCAACTTGCATGTAGAATTAAAACATAATAATAATAATCATCATCATCATAAGCCTGTTTTATGTCCACTGCAGGACGAAGGCCTCTCCCTGCAATCTCCAATTACCCCTGTCCTGCGCCAACCGATTCCAACTAGCGCCCATGAATTTCCTAATTTCATTGCTCCACCTATTTTTCTGCCGTCCTCGACTGTGTTTCCCTTCTTTTGGTACCCATGCTGTAACCCTAATGGTCCAACGGTTACCTAACCGGCGCATAACATGACCTGCCCAGCTCCATTTTTTTCTCTTGATGTCAATTAGAATATTGTCTATACCCGTTTACTCTCTGATCCAAACCACTCTCCTTTTGTCTCCCAATGTTATGCCTAGCAATCTTCATTCCATCACTCTTTGCACGGTCCTTAACTTGTTCCCAAGCTTTTTTGTCAGTCTCCAAGTCCCTGCCCCATATGTCAGCATAAACTTGGTATCACATAAAAGCTTGATATCTTGTTAAGCAATGATGAAAATATGAGATGTGTCTTACTTTCACAACTATCTTAATTTCAGGTAGAACCTGAGATGGCAGAGGCAGGAGCTAGTTTCACCTCCGTGGAGTTGCAGGGCATCATGAACTTTTTGTTTTTTCTGGGAAGGTCTGCAAATGACATTCTCACTGAGATGTCGGAAACATCAGGGGAAAGGTGTCCTCTTACAGCACAGTAAAAACCTGGGTTCTTCATTTCAAGACCGGGCATTTTACCATTGAAGGTGAACCCCACAGTAGGCACCCCACAACCTCAACAGATCCGGAAACAAGCGGTAATGTCCATAAGCTGATTCTTGAGGATAGGCAAATATCCGCCAACAAGATAGCCCAGTTACTCAACATGTGCCAGGAGTGTGTTGGTTTCATTACTACCAATATCCTACACATGTACAAGCCTTCAGCGAAGTGGGTGCCAAAATGTTTGAACAGTGAACAGAAAGAGGCACGAGTTGAGGCATCCAGCACTGTTTTGGCGCATTTTGACGACACAAAGGATTTTTTGGATAGGTTAGTGACCGAGGATGAAACCTAGCTCCCTATTTATGACCCAGAAACCAAAGAACAGCCAAAGGAATAGCGTCACAGTGGGTCCCCGCAACCGAAAAAGTTCCGCACCCAGAAATCAGACAAAAATGTCATGGCGTCCATTTTCTGGGACAAAGACAGTGTTCTTTAGGCAGACTACCTGCTTCAGCCCTTTAGTATAACCAGAAAGTACTACACCGGCCTCCTGGAGCAGTTGAAGGAGGCAGTAAAGACGAAACACTGGAGAAAGTTGACCAAAGGAATCCTTTTGTTGCAGGACAATGCACCTTCGCACGCGTCCAATGTTGTGGCTGTCAAAATGAAAACGCTGCATTTCCAATTGGCCCACCATCCCCCTATTCACCTGACCTGGTGCCTCCTGGCTACTATCCGTTTCCGAAGTTGAAGAAACTCCTGAAGGGTCGCCTTTTTTGAAGACATTGTTGATGTCAAACATGCCGCTGAGGGCTTGTTTGACGACCTATCACAGGGTTTTTCCTTATTAAATTGACTAGAAAAGCTGAAGCAACGATGTAACAAGTGCATCAGTCTGAGGGGGGGAATATGTTGAATATATGTGTACTTTCAAAACTTTGACGCTAATCTTTCTTGCAAAGCCAGGAACTTTTCAGCACCCCCTCGTATCGACCCGTTCTCCCTATTTGGGTCACTGGGTCCATGGTCGATTAGTTAGCATACCGGGCAGCTGATAAAACAACCAATAGTTCGAAAACAACCAACGGACTAACTTGCTGATCCTCAAGAAACCTCTTTCATGCCCACATGGGTCACTGTAAGATGCAAGACTGGGTAGGCACCGCTGTTCGAAGCACTGCGTATGTGACACTCAGTCTGTGCTGCTCTTCAGTGAACCTCTTTGATGCCTACTTGGGTCACTATGTGCCAGGAGGCGTGTGCCACTCTAGAATACACATCTTCATTTTTCACTCTTTTGCGAGCACCGGTGCCCCGTACATTTCGAAGGCCAGGTGCAGGCTTCGAGGCAGCGGCGCTAGTTGGTGCTGAGTGTTTCTAAGTCACTGCCGCACTACACCCCTCATACATAGCTCGTTTAGATGGTTGCAACACATTGTGCCACCTTATTGACTGAATGCTAATGCATTACTGTTGTCAGTCATTGTGATACCGGCTCTGCAGCAATATTTTGGCTTTCTCATGTTAACAATGATAACTGGTGGAGTCCTCTGCCACAAACCTACACTTGGCGCCAGACCACCTCAATGTATGTGAGTGTTTTTGCATTCCACCAAAGTCAAAGTACAGCTGCAGCAATTAGGAATCTATTACGCGCCTTCACACTCAGCAGCGGAATACCACAGTCACTTGGCTACTGATGCAGGGGGCCGTCTCTTCTGAACAGAATTATTGGCCTCAACAGCAGTCACATCGCAGCTCTTTTCTGCACTATAGCACAGCACATACTTTCAAGCCAACTAAATACTATTCTGTGAAATTGCAAAAGATTAAATCATTGTCCTTAATATAAGCAAACACATCCCATAATTGGGCTAGCTGTGCTCATGCATTTCAGATCCATTCAAAAAGCCTTGTGTGGGGAAAAACATCCTGAGGCCCTATGCTATCCTGTTTTGTCAACCTAGTTTAAATCCCACTCACATGCAGAAGAGTCTATATCGGCCAGATGTTCTCATTAATGTGCGAGCATGCAATCATGAGTTGACGGTCGGGAATAAGCCAACTCCCATTTACTAACTAATTGCTTATCCTGCACATGTAAGACCATTCTTTCTATGATTCAAATTTTTAGTAGGAGTGGTGACATGCTTGCATGTAACTAAACTAAAATTACACAGTTGCACCAACAATATTTCTCTTATACTGCACATCAATGAAAACTTGTTCTTTTTCCACAAAAATACTGTGAATAGAACGACAGAAAGCTGAGCTAGCTGGTAAGGATTCATTATGCAAAAAGGTGAGGCGTACAGACAGGACACAAGAGAAGTGGACAACATGAACGCCGACTATCAACTCAACTCATGCCTCACCTTTTTGCATACTGTGAATAGGCTGTTCTGACAAAGTAGTGACGTTACATACCTGGCCATTTTGTCACTATGAGCGTGTGCGTGTTTGGTCGAATATAGTTTACCTTTATGTGGGTTTCTCTCCTTTCATGGCTTGGTCTAGGCTTGCATTAATGATTATTTCACCAATATGGATTGACTAGCCACGCAACATACATTACTGAACACACCGTACCGTTTTGGTGTAATGAAGGTCACCAATGTATTGGCCAGCACTCCCTTCGTCATTTGTCATCAAGTCTCCCTGGAGCTCAACAATGCGCCATTCTGGAATGCTCGTCTTGTTAGCAGCGCCAGGTGCTCCTGGCCTACATGGACAACAAAGAAGGGTACCACATTATCATTATCAGCGAATGTTTACGAGTTTATACGGCCTATAATGCTACTATCAACTTCGTATAACTGTCTACTACTGTGCTATCGCAATCGATACTTCGCTTTTTTGGCGAATTAAACTGTGACTTTATTTGTTGCCTATACAACTGGATGGAAATATACAATTCCTAGGCAACTGTACCATACGTTGTCTGAATAAACTCTTTGACTTTGACATTGTGCAATTGCATTTTGCGCTCATCCCTACATTCCGGGTAAAGCTCTACGCAGCAATGATAAGAACAAAAGACGGGGGCACAGACAATGGAAATACACAGGTAACTGTGCGTTTGTTAGTGTGGCCCATTCCCAGAGCAACTGAGTCATTTGGTGCTTACATCACCACTTGGAACAAAACTTCACAAAAGCCTTCAGTTGTGGATCATGTTAACTGCAAAGACCAAGGATGTACCTTTGTTGTTCCAGTGAAGTTCCCTCTGGCAAAATTATTTCGAAGTCCTTCCAGAAGGCCAGGAAAATTAGTGCAGGAAAGTGTTCACTTTGATGAACTAATCTTGCAATGCAGCAAGATGGCGAGGTGATCTGACTAATCTATTTGGAAAACATGATTTTAGGGTGGTAAATAGAACCCACAAGGGCCCATGCCTTTGGCGCTCTGTGTGTTTCTCCCTTGCGTGTGTCTTTTAGCGCCATAAATGGTGTTTTCCAAATCTCACCAACTTGCCCCAAGAAGAAGTTTTATTAAAATAATTGGTCAATGTTATTGTGAAGGAGTTCTTTAAGCCCAGCTGACACACACAAAGAAGGGTAGGGAAAAAAAAAAGCAGGGCAGTGATTTTTAATGCTCAATGTATATTTCTGCTACACTGAGTTTCATACCTAAATATTCTGAATTAAGCACGGCAAACGCAATGCATAATTTATAGTAGCGTTTTTGGTATGTTGGAGGGCGTTTTTATTTGTGACTAGCTCAACAAGCCTATTACCCATTGATTAGCGTAGTAATTCGGCTTCTACTCATACACTCCTTTGAGCAAGCTGCGCCGAGGAGGTTGAGAATTTCCATCCGGATCGGGCCTGATCGAGATCGAAAGCGGACGTGCGTGCGACACCGGCATAAAGTTCGAGCAAGAGTCAAAACGGGGGTTCTCAAGATAATCGCGTCGTACAAACGGGTCGTGTTCGCAGTATACTCCATACTGTATTTTGTAAAAGGGTAGAACAGTGTGATATGTGCTAAAGTGTCTGTCTGAATGTGTCCGCACGTATTATTTTGCACGCGATCGCCGGGACCGGTTGCAGACAAGGCTGCGTGCAACCGAACGTGTGTCGTACATTATAAGATAAATGCAAACAGTGCGCACAATTTTTGGCGCTCTTTATAGCGGCCAGAACATCGAGATACAATCGTGAGAAACAACTTTTTTCCCCGATTGAGCGTAACAATAAGTACGAAGTACTCACAATTTTACAAACAACTGCACCATAGCGGACGTCCCTGCTATTTATGCAATCTCTTCGAAACCTCCTATGTGAAGAAAGGTGATTATATACGGCATCTGCGCTTGATTACACAGCATAAAATCGTTAAAACGGCAACATAAAACGCGGCAAAACAAAGTTTGCCGCGGGAACAGTCTTGGATTGTCAGCTTTCTATTCGCCCGCCTATTTGTCATGATGATGATAGCAAACTAAAATCTCAAATTCAGTTTGTTTTAAATCAACTGACTTTTTGTTTTCTAAATAATATCACGCAATGTTTAGATCTTTCATTCAGTAAAACGAGTTCTTGGGTGAATTGGTCACTTATTGCAAGCATAACAGCAGCGCCAAAAAACGCACACAAAAGAAGGAACATTGACAATTGTCCATGTCTGTTGGTGTTCCTTCCTTTGTGTGTGTTTTCTGGCGCTGCTGTTAGGTTTTTCATTGCTACGTATTCTTCTCTCCAAAACATGCCACCTTTCTCATTAAAGAAAAATATAATGCAAATTAACTTGTTCTATTCAAAATGTTGCAAATATGGCACCATGAAATATCCTGTCCCCAATGCTTCCTATTGATATTGCTCACGCTAATCACCGAACCCTATCGTCTTCCTACTAGCCACGAACTTGCACCACTTGCGCAAGGGAGCCAATTGCAATTGGGGATCCCAATCAAAAGTGCCCTTGACTACACTATTTCATTCTCTATGACTGAATGACGAGCCATATCATATGCTACACATGTACGCTACAGTACTACATGGTAGATGGAGACAACCTTCTGCAGTGTTTCTGAATGATTTAGTGTTTAAACTGTCTTTCTCTCCAACATTACTAGTTCATTACCTAGTATTTTTGGTCCTGTCACTGTCAAGACGAGTTAAAGCAAATCGCACTGCAGTAAAATAATTTTACCACATACAAGACTTGTCTTGCTCCCAAACATAAATCGCATTTTAACATGATGCATTCACATGCTCTCCTGTCAGAAACAATATATGTCACGCTGATGCACACACGCCATTCGATCGTGACCGGAATTAGTACCAGGAGCGCAGTGTTAAAAAGAAATGAAAAAAAGCCAAAAGAATGTTATTTAATCTTTTGCAGTCTACACTATTTTGCGAATACTATTGTACACTGTAAACACCATTTTCAAAGCCTCTTTTTGGTGCTCATTATAGGCCTTCAGAGATTTTCAATTCGCTCTTTTCTGATATCCAAGAAAGCCTTACTACCATAAAAAGACAGGCTCCCAACAGAAGATATTAATTTTATTGCGATGGCAATTATATGGACACTCCAGGTGCATTTCTGCTGTCGGCATCGCATACAGTACGCACAATATAAATTTAGTCCAAGGGCGATATAACATCGTCACATCGTCGCTGCAGGTCGTATGCTGAATCATCATCAGCCTGGTTACGCCCACTGCAGGACAAAGGCCTCTCCCATACTTCTCCAACTACCCCGGTCATGTACAAATTGTGCCCATGTCGTCCCTGCAAACTTCTTAATCTCATCCGCCCACCTGACTTTCTGCCGCCCCCTGCTACACTTCCCTTCCCTTGGAATCCAGTCCGTAACCCTTAATGACCATCAGTTATCTTCCCTCCTCATTACATGTCCTGCCCATGCCCATTTCTTTTTCTTGATTTCAACTGAGATGCCATTAACTCGTGTTTGTTCCCTCACCCAATCTGCTCTTTTCTTATCCCTTAACGTTACACCCATTATTCTTCTTTCCATAGCTCGTTGCGTTGTCCTTAATTTAAGTAGAACCCTTTTCGTAAGCCTCCAGGTTTCTGACCCGTACGTGAGTACTGGTAAGACGCACCTGTTATACACTTTTCTCTTGAGGGATAATGGCAACCTGCTGTTCATGATCTGAGAATGCCTGCCAAACGCACCCCAGCCTATTCTTATTCTTCTGATTATTTCAGTCTCATGATCTGGATCTGCGGTCACTACCTGCCCTAAGTAGATGTGTTCCCTTACCGCTTCCAGTGCCTTGCTATTTATCGTAAACTGCTGTTCTCTTCCCAGATTGTTAAACATTACTTTAGTTTTCTGCAGATTAATTTTTAGAACCACCCTTCTGCTTTGCCTCTCCAGGTCAGTGAGCATGTCTTGCAGTTGGTCCCCTGAGTTACTAAGCAAGGCAATATCATCAGCGAATCTCAAGTTACTCAGGTATTCTCCATTAATTCTTATCCCCAATTCTTCCCAATCCAGGTGTCTGAATACCTCCTGTAAGCACGCTGTGAATAGCTTTGGAGAGATCGTATCTCCCTGCCTGACGCCTTTCTTTATTGGGATTTTGTTGCTTTCTTTATGGAGGACTACGGTGGCTGTGGAGCCACTATAGATATCTTTCAGTATTTTTACATACGGCTCGTTTACACCCCGATTCTGTAATGCCTGCATGACTGCTGTGGTTTCGACTGAATCAAACGCTTTCTCATAATCAATGAAAGCTATATATAAGGGTTGGTTATATTCCGCACATTTCTCTATCACCTAATTGATAGTGTGAATATTGTCTATTGTTGAGTAGCCTTTATGGAATCCTGCCTGGTCCTTTGGTTGACAGAAGTCTAAGGTGTTCCTGATTGTATTTGAGATTACCTTAGTAAATACTTTGTAGGCAACGGACAGTAAGCTGATCGGTCTATAATTTTTCAAGTCTTTGGCGTCCCCTTTTTTATGGATTAGGATTATGTTAGCGTTCTTCCAAGATTCCGGTACACTCGAGGTCATGAGGCATTGCGTATACAGGGTGGCCAGTTTTTCTGGAACAATCTGCATGCTGAATGTTCGAGTGCAAATGCACGAGGGTTGAGCCACCGATGGTGACTCGATCTTGCGGGTGCAAGGGTGGAAAGTGGTAGAAAGTGGGGATAAAGCGCGCCATCTTCCGTCGCGTACAAGGCACCGGGGGGACAGATAGCGGGAGTCGTTCTACTCCGGCGTAGCCATGCAGGTTCTACCATAACTGCGATCTGCCTTAAGTACAGAGTCTAGGCATAGAGAAAGGTCTAAGTGCACCAGGGGCTCATAGCTTCATGTGCACAGTGTGTTTCCGCCGCTTATAGTTCACGTTGAAGCCGAGGCAGCACAAAGGCCAATTCACTCGCTATTGCTGCCAGTTTTCCTCACTCCAGCATTTTGACGGTCTTTGACACAGATGTATTTACGTTTACCTGTGTGCGTGTGACACCATGCATGCTTTTTAAGTTAGTAAGCGAATGTTTACAAGTTTATACGGCCTATAATGCTACTATCAACTTCGTATAACTGTCTACTACTGTGCTATCGCAATCGATACTTCGCCTTTTTGGCGAATTAAACTGTGACTTTATTTGTTGCCTATACAACTGGATGGAAATATACAATTCCTAGGCAACTGTACCATACGTTGTCTGAATAAACTCTTTGACTTTGACATTGTGCAATTGCATTTTGCGCTCATCCCTACATTCCGGGTAAAGCTCTACGCAGCAATGATAAGAACAAAAGACGGGGGCACAGACAATGGAAATACACAGGTAACTGTGCGTTTGTTAGTGTGGCCCATTCCCAGAGCAACTGAGTCATTTGGTGCTTACATCACCACTTGGAACAAAACTTCACAAAAGCCTTCAGTTGTGGATCATGTTAACTGCAAAGACCAAGGATGTACCTTTGTTGTTCCAGTGAAGTTCCCTCTGGCAAAATTATTTCGAAGTCCTTCCAGAAGGCCAGGAAAATTAGTGCAGGAAAGTGTTCACTTTGATGAACTAATCTTGCAATGCAGCAAGATGGCGAGGTGATCTGACTAATCTATTTGGAAAACATGATTTTAGGGTGGTAAATAGAACCCACAAGGGCCCATGCCTTTGGCGCTCTGTGTGTTTCTCCCTTGCGTGTGTCTTTTAGCGCCATAAATGGTGTTTTCCAAATCTCACCAACTTGCCCCAAGAAGAAGTTTTATTAAAATAATTGGTCAATGTTATTGTGAAGGAGTTCTTTAAGCCCAGCTGACACACACAAAGAAGGGTAGGGAAAAAAAAAAGCAGGGCAGTGATTTTTAATGCTCAATGTATATTTCTGCTACACTGAGTTTCATACCTAAATATTCTGAATTAAGCACGGCAAACGCAATGCATAATTTATAGTAGCGTTTTTGGTATGTTGGAGGGCGTTTTTATTTGTGACTAGCTCAACAAGCCTATTACCCATTGATTAGCGTAGTAATTCGGCTTCTACTCATACACTCCTTTGAGCAAGCTGCGCCGAGGAGGTTGAGAATTTCCATCCGGATCGGGCCTGATCGAGATCGAAAGCGGACGTGCGTGCGACACCGGCATAAAGTTCGAGCAAGAGTCAAAACGGGGGTTCTCAAGATAATCGCGTCGTACAAACGGGTCGTGTTCGCAGTATACTCCATACTGTATTTTGTAAAAGGGTAGAACAGTGTGATATGTGCTAAAGTGTCTGTCTGAATGTGTCCGCACGTATTATTTTGCACGCGATCGCCGGGACCGGTTGCAGACAAGGCTGCGTGCAACCGAACGTGTGTCGTACATTATAAGATAAATGCAAACAGTGCGCACAATTTTTGGCGCTCTTTATAGCGGCCAGAACATCGAGATACAATCGTGAGAAACAACTTTTTTTCCCCGATTGAGCGTAACAATAAGTACGAAGTACTCACAATTTTACAAACAACTGCACCATAGCGGACGTCCCTGCTATTTATGCAATCTCTTCGAAACCTCCTATGTGAAGAAAGGTGATTATATACGGCATCTGCGCTTGATTACACAGCATAAAATCGTTAAAACGGCAACATAAAACGCGGCAAAACAAAGTTTGCCGCGGGAACAGTCTTGGATTGTCAGCTTTCTATTCGCCCGCCTATTTGTCATGATGATGATAGCAAACTAAAATCTCAAATTCGGTTTGTTTTAAATCAACTGACTTTTTGTTTTCTAAATAATATCACGCAATGTTTAGATCTTTCATTCAGTAAAACGAGTTCTTGGGTGAATTGGTCACTTATTGCAAGCATAACAGCAGCGCCAAAAAACGCACACAAAAGAAGGAACATTGACAATTGTCCATGTCTGTTGGTGTTCCTTCCTTTGTGTGTGTTTTCTGGCGCTGCTGTTAGGTTTTTCATTGCTACGTATTCTTCTCTCCAAAACATGCCACCTTTCTCATTAAAGAAAAATATAATGCAAATTAACTTGTTCTATTCAAAATGTTGCAAATATGGCACCATGAAATATCCTGTCCCCAATGCTTCCTATTGATATTGCTCACGCTAATCACCGAACCCTATCGTCTTCCTACTAGCCACGAACTTGCACCACTTGCGCAAGGGAGCCAATTGCAATTGGGGATCCCAATCAAAAGTGCCCTTGACTACACCATTTCATTCTCTATGACTGAATGACGAGCCATATCATATGCTACACATGTACGCTACAGTACTACATGGTAGATGGAGACAACCTTCTGCAGTGTTTCTGAATGATTTAGTGTTTAAACTGTCTTTCTCTCCAACATTACTAGTTCATTACCTAGTATTTTTGGTCCTGTCACTGTCAAGACGAGTTAAAGCAAATCGCACTGCAGTAAAATAATTTTACCACATACAAGACTTGTCTTGCTCCCAAACATAAATCGCATTTTAACATGATGCATTCACATGCTCTCCTGTCAGAAACAATATATGTCACGCTGATGCACACACGCCATTCGATCGTGACCGGAATTAGTACCAGGAGCGCAGTGTTAAAAAGAAATGAAAAAAAGCCAAAAGAATGTTATTTAATCTTTTGCAGTCTACACTATTTTGCGAATACTATTGTACACTGTAAACACCATTTTCAAAGCCTCTTTTTGGTGCTCATTATAGGCCTTCAGAGATTTTCAATTCGCTCTTTTCTGATATCCAAGAAAGCCTTACTACCATAAAAAGACAGGCTCCCAACAGAAGATATTAATTTTATTGCGATGGCAATTATATGGACACTCCAGGTGCATTTCTGCTGTCGGCATCGCATACAGTACGCACAATATAAATTTAGTCCAAGGGCGATATAACATCGTCACATCGTCGCTGCAGGTCGTATGCTGAATCATCATCAGCCTGGTTACGCCCACTGCAGGACAAAGGCCTCTCCCATACTTCTCCAACTACCCCGGTCATGTACAAATTGTGCCCATGTCGTCCCTGCAAACTTCTTAATCTCATCCGCCCACCTGACTTTCTGCCGCCCCCTGCTACACTTCCCTTCCCTTGGAATCCAGTCCGTAACCCTTAATGACCATCAGTTATCTTCCCTCCTCATTACATGTCCTGCCCATGCCCATTTCTTTTTCTTGATTTCAACTGAGATGCCATTAACTCGTGTTTGTTCCCTCACCCAATCTGCTCTTTTCTTATCCCTTAACGTTACACCCATTATTCTTCTTTCCATAGCTCGTTGCGTTGTCCTTAATTTAAGTAGAACCCTTTTCGTAAGCCTCCAGGTTTCTGACCCGTACGTGAGTACTGGTAAGACGCACCTGTTATACACTTTTCTCTTGAGGGATAATGGCAACCTGCTGTTCATGATCTGAGAATGCCTGCCAAACGCACCCCAGCCTATTCTTATTCTTCTGATTATTTCAGTCTCATGATCTGGATCTGCGGTCACTACCTGCCCTAAGTAGATGTGTTCCCTTACCGCTTCCAGTGCCTTGCTATTTATCGTAAACTGCTGTTCTCTTCCCAGATTGTTAAACATTACTTTAGTTTTCTGCAGATTAATTTTTAGAACCACCCTTCTGCTTTGCCTCTCCAGGTCAGTGAGCATGTCTTGCAGTTGGTCCCCTGAGTTACTAAGCAAGGCAATATCATCAGCGAATCTCAAGTTACTCAGGTATTCTCCATTAATTCTTATCCCCAATTCTTCCCAATCCAGGTGTCTGAATACCTCCTGTAAGCACGCTGTGAATAGCTTTGGAGAGATCGTATCTCCCTGCCTGACGCCTTTCTTTATTGGGATTTTGTTGCTTTCTTTATGGAGGACTACGGTGGCTGTGGAGCCACTATAGATATCTTTCAGTATTTTTACATACGGCTCGTTTACACCCCGATTCTGTAATGCCTGCATGACTGCTGTGGTTTCGACTGAATCAAACGCTTTCTCGTAATCAATGAAAGCTATATATAAGGGTTGGTTATATTCCGCACATTTCTCTATCACCTAATTGATAGTGTGAATATTGTCTATTGTTGAGTAGCCTTTATGGAATCCTGCCTGGTCCTTTGGTTGACAGAAGTCTAAGGTGTTCCTGATTGTATTTGAGATTACCTTAGTAAATACTTTGTAGGCAACGGACAGTAAGCTGATCGGTCTATAATTTTTCAAGTCTTTGGCGTCCCCTTTTTTATGGATTAGGATTATGTTAGCGTTCTTCCAAGATTCCGGTACACTCGAGGTCATGAGGCATTGCGTATACAGGGTGGCCAGTTTTTCTGGAACAATCTGCATGCTGAATGTTCGAGTGCAAATGCACGAGGGTTGAGCCACCGATGGTGACTCGATCTTGCGGGTGCAAGGGTGGAAAGTGGTAGAAAGTGGGGATAAAGCGCGCCATCTTCCGTCGCGTACAAGGCACCGGGGGGACAGATGGCGGGAGTCGTTCTACTCCGGCGTAGCCATGCAGGTTCTACCATAACTGCGATCTGCCTTAAGTACAGAGTCTAGGCATAGAGAAAGGTCTAAGTGCACCAGGGGCTCATAGCTTCATGTGCACAGTGTGTTTCCGCCGCTTATAGTTCACGTTGAAGCCGAGGCAGCACAAAGGCCAATTCACTCGCTATTGCTGCCAGTTTTCCTCACTCCAGCATTTTGACGGTCTTTGACACAGATGTATTTACGTTTACCTGTGTGCGTGTGACACCATGCATGCTTTTTAAGTTAGTAAGCGAATGTTTACAAGTTTATACGGCCTATAATGCTACTATCAACTTCGTATAACTGTCTACTACTGTGCTATCGCAATCGATACTTCGCCTTTTTGGCGAATTAAACTGTGACTTTTTTATTTGTTGACTACACAACTGGATGGAAAGATACAATTCAAAGATATTAACACGTAATCCCAAAGTGATTTCCTTTGTCTCTAAATCTTCATTATTAAAGAGTCATTCAATATCACAAAACTCTAACTTCTAGTGCAAGTAAAATGGTGCCAAAATATGATGTATTTGCATATTCTGCCCAGTTTTATGAACATCACTGAAATTTTTCATTGAAACAGCTGATGTAACGTGTTCAAAATAGGTTTCAATAGAGTATGCCCCGACCATTTTTCTTTCACGAGAAAGAAATTGATGGATCCTATGCACATGTCGGAATGAGTAAAAAGCAAAGCTTTATTTGATGTTTACTGAAATGTCCTCACTTAACCTTTACTTGTGTGTAGCTCAATGCCGTATGCATTAGTCCAGTTTTGTTCCCTTACAATTTTCTTCTCCACACTTGGCTGCTTCTGCTGCCAACTTCTTTACTTCTCTGTAGCCGTAGACTATACTTCAGTTTTCTGCTAACAACTGTTCTGCTTGTTTTCATGCACCTCCCCAGTGGCATTCTGCAGGATTGGCAAAGAATGTTCACATAGACATGCCACATGTCCAGTTGCACAGAGCCGGTGACCCAAGTTGTATACTTGGCAAGACAGCAGCAGCCAGCACTCGCCAAGTGGGGCAAGAGGTGAAAAAGGCATCGCTTTTAAACGACAGGTGCAATTTTTTCATGTAATGGAGTGCTACCACTAATCGGAACAGCACTCAGTCCAATTTTAATGTGGAACTCGCATCCTTAGGGCACTTTACATACTTTTCGGGTCCGATGTATGTATGTGTGTATGTATGTGTGTGTGTGTATGTATGTATGTATTTTACCACCTACCTTAGTCACTGGGCGGTCCATGGTCGAATGGGTAGCACATCGGGCTGTTGTGCCAAGGGAACAGGGTTTGAAACCAACCGTTGGACCAACTTGGGTCACTAAGTATGTGGCAATGTGTACCATATGTGCCGCTCTTCAACAAACCTCCTTCACTGCCGACATGGGTCACTGTACATGCGGAACTCGGTAGGTACAACTGTTCGAAGAAACTCTTTGACGCCGACTTAGAGCACTGCGTATGTGCCGCTCGGTCTGTGCTTGTCTTCAATGAACCTGTTTGATGCCAATGTGCCTCACTGGGCATGTGCCAGCAGATGTGTGCTGCTCTTCAATGAGCATCTTTGTTGCCAGCTTGGGTAGCTAGCTATGTACTATTGGGAATGTCCCACTTTGCAATGACGAAAAAGATTCCTTAAATTTCTCTGATGCTGAGCAGAATTGAACACATTCTGATAGCCTTGTTTCTCTTTCTACAGCGTCAGCAGCAGCTCTTAGCATTACATTGGCCAAGAAACTGGTGTGCCTTTTCTGTGAGGAGAGCCACGAAGCAATTGACTGTTATGCATCCAGTAACATCGAACAGAAGCATCTTTTAAGGGTGACTGGAAGCTGCTTCAGATGTACCACAAAGGTTCATTGAGCTAAGGACTGTTGTCGGAAGGCGAGCTACTCGCATTGTCAAGCAAGACATGCCTTCTCCATGTGCAAGCAAACTGTTTCAAGCAAAGGAGAGAGTGTGGTGAGCAGCACTTCATTGCATTAGGCCAAATTAAAGGGAAAGATGAAAACAACACTGTACTTTTGTAAACGTTTAGGGTGCGTGTAGAGAGAGCGCACCCTTCCGTCTATGCCAGAGGCA
Organism: Dermacentor andersoni; assembly: GCF_023375885.2. Taxonomy (NCBI): domain Eukaryota; kingdom Metazoa; phylum Arthropoda; class Arachnida; order Ixodida; family Ixodidae; genus Dermacentor; species Dermacentor andersoni. The sequence goes on from NC_092816.1 coordinate 101,104,127, forward strand.
CTTTGGATAATGGCAGCCAGGGTACCTTTATTAAGAAGAATGCATCAAAGAACCTAAACCTTGAACCAGTTGGAGAGGTCGAGATGGCAATTAACATCTTTGGCCATGGAAGGGGCATTCAATGTGCACGGCATAGACTAGTCAGGGTCACTGATCAAGGTCAGTTTGACGATGCTCTTCATGAGATTGAAGCGGTGGAAGTCCGTCTCCCTAATCTGCAATTACATTATCAAGGCTCCGTCAGACAATGACTTTATTAATGCCTTTAAGAACCACAATGAAACAGTTGCTGATGCATTTGCTTGCCCCAAGTTCCACAGGACGAAGGTATTAGCCCGATGATTGGTACAGATCAGATGTGGAAGGTTATCCAAAAGGAAGTACCTTATGATGAGGAATACAAGTCTCCTCGCGATCAAAGCATTTTTGAATGGGCTTTCCAAGGTCCCATAAGCAGTAACAGGCCCTTATGTCAAAGGGTGTGCGTGGACGTTTGCATGCTTCGCAAAAGCTGCTCCATGGAAAAGAACATGCTACTTGACAGCTTGGGTGTCAGGCGTTCATAATCATTTCTCGACTTTCCTTATGGTGCAACATCTTTTAAAGCAATTTATGGCTCCATTAAGGTGCACGACAAATGGAACGAAGTTGGCCATTGCCAAAAGGAGCAGAAGACAGATGCATGAGTATCGAGCAGAAGAGAAGACACTACAACGTGTAGAATGAGTGGGACCAAATAATACATCAATAAGCATGACCAAGGCACAAAAATCATCAGACATTGCAGCCTGCCAAGTAGCCAGGCAAGGCAAGCCACGGAATAAGGAATGTGGTCAGCATTTCTTTTGAGTGGAGAGCAAGAGACTTCGCATTCAAAGTGACCTTGCAAATGATACTGCACCAAAAGGCATATCCCTGCAGACCCCACGGAGTACTGATCATCTCGTTACCGAACTTATTACCACACATTACTATCAGAACCAAACGTGTGCAACAAATATATTTGAGAGCAGAAAAGCACCGGCTGATGAACACATGGTACTGCAGGAAACAAGTGTATCTGCCAGATCTTCACTTGCAAGTGAGGAGGCAACAAGCCCTACAAACTGACACCAAGATAACAACCCCACCTACTGTGGTGTTATGGGTCTGATACACCCTGGGTGCAGCAGTGCAAGTCCAGCAGAAGACAGTGTGTTTGCAAGTGTGTGTAGCCTTACTATATTTTTTTTTTGCCCTGTTCTTCTGCAGGTTTAAATGACAGCTACGATTGTCTGTAAATGTACATTGCCATTGTGAGATGTGAACGTAGATGGCCTGTTTTTGTGTTGGGTGACACAATGTACATTTAGCACTTTACATAACAAAATGCAAGAACATACTTGAGCGGACACAGCAAACTACCACATTTTGTCTTTTTGTTTGAAGCTGCCCAAGCTTAGTAGTCTTGCGAACCGCACAAATTCTGACATTTAAAAAGATGCGAGGCATCTCGGGTCGGAAGATGTCTAAAGGTCCCTGGTTTGATCCCAGGTTTCGGCGCCAGTGCAAAGACTAAGACCTTCCTATTAAACGAGCAGGCTTCATTGTAGGGGATGGACAAGGCCCTCGGACCAGAGAGAATGAATGTCCTCCTAGCGTTTATTTCGAAGAAGCAGAAGTTACTCACTCATCACAAATACACTCAATCTCGCACTTCCTTTTCCTTCAAATTAGAAACACGAACTACACCCACGTCACAAGGGTTCCTCAAGGACAGCAACTCGACACTTGAGCAGGCTGCACCACTAATACACTGCGCATGAGCTGCTCTTCAATGAATCCCTCGCCTACTTGGGTCGCAGAGTATGTGCCGCTGATTGTACGGCGAGCGAGGGAACAATTTTCAGCGTTCACAGGCACTAGTGCGCCACACATTTCTCATCTCAGAGGCCAAGAGCGGACTTCTTGACAGTGCCACTAGATGGTACAGCATGTTGAGAAAGAACCGTGACAGAGGAGCCCATTTGCCGCACGACACGTTACTCAGCGTTCGCCACGCACTGGCACTCCATGAATTTCGACCATCACGCACAGACTTTGTGGTGGCCGTGCTAGATGTCGCCGAGTGTTCTTATGGAAGCACGAAAGAGGAGTCCCGCTGCAGTACATGCCTTATACATAACTTGGCTCGATGATGGCAATATGTTGTGTCGCTCTATTAATTCACTGCTGGCTGTCGCATTATACTGTCCACAGTCATCGTGAGCTGGGTGCTACCAAATTTTTTGCCTGTGTCGGTACAGCCCACACGGTCATTTTGCACCTTTAGTAACGGGCTCCCTTGTTGCAACTCACACTAAACGTAATAGTACATGACATTAAAAAATTATCCATGAGTCAGTACCATGAAGCTACAAATGAAACCCAGTATGAGTTTCTCAGAAAGAAAGCTTCGCAGTTGAAGAAAGGTTTGTCGTGCTCTGGAGGTCGGATTCATGACCAATACCTTCCTGGGGCAGTCACTCTACTATCTCAGCTAAGGAGGAGGCTAGCAGATCAAAGAGCGAAGGCGAATAAATTGACCGCCTGAAAGCATGGTACCATGAAATATGGCATATCACCTCTGCAGAGTTCCACAAGGTGCAGAGCTTTATACAGGGGATAAGATTGTCACCCACATGACAGCAGCATGAAGCTAGAGAGAAAACACAATACTACATGATTCTTATGTACTACATCTCGATACTAATTAAAACATAGTAACTAACAACTACTTGGTGAAGCAAATCTTCCAGGAGACACTGCACACGTACAAACCACACAACTAGATGTGATGACATGGCAGCACTGATTGGGTGCCTTGTCAAATTTAGAGACCCCAATAAATGGCTCATTCAGAAAGAAATAAAGACAGACCACGCTGCACGGGCAGCGCAACAGCATGAACAAAAATATAAAATAATTTATTGCATGACACGTGCCCGTGCCCACTTATGGTGCGGCAGTTTCGAGCTGTGGTTGCTTGTCTTTCAGTGATTGCAGGTAGCGCATGCGGATCCACACAGACTGGCACATCTTCATGAGTTTTGGATCCCGCAGACCCTCCTTGGATGTGGCAAAATGGTACTGTTGCCTGCATTTATAAAAGAAGGGGAAACAGGGAAAGGTTTTACTTTAGAAAAGGCAGAGGAGATCAACCTTAGAAACATTTCTTTCGATCAATGGGAGAGAGCCCTTGCTCGCTTGACCGTCGCGTGTGAGCGACGGGCTTCGGGGCTGCACCTGGCAGTGGTCACTGTGTGGAAGAACAGGGTGCCCGGGAGCATGCATGGCCTGATGGACATGTAGATCTCTGTACGTTGCTTTTAATGAACAATAATGATGGTAAGCGCTGATGTTCTGCAGGGTGTATGTGTAACATGGAGACGCTGCGTCATTGTGCTGCGGAACAATGGAATCGCGCATGGGCTGATCGCTTGCAGAATTTGTCATGCCAGTTGGCGTGTCACTTGGCCAAGCGCATGTTTGGTTACAGTTGACGACCGATAATTCGGACTCTGCGAGGAACGTAAGTAAGTCTGAACTATCGAATGTCTGAAAAAAACTAATGTATCCAAAAAAGATCACTTTATTTCTTGGAGCTAGCAGAGCGCTGTTTCGAACGCACACCAAACGAAGAAGCACAGAATAGCGGAACGCTGACCGAAAGGCAAGCTCGACAAACAGAATGAGGAGTGCAGGCCAAGCGCAGGGTTGCCAGAATAGGATATGACGATCGCAGTGTTGGTGCAAGCTATGATTCAGGCAAAGCCTCCTTGATTGGCATTTGCAGTTAAATCTCTGAGGCATAGTGTCGGGACCAAGGCAAGGGCTCAGGGATTACCGTCTAACGTGTAATCTCTGAGGCTATACTTGACGTCTTGTCGAGGTTGCCAGAGGAGACAGTAGCATCAGAGTCCCCGGACGGAGTCCGGATAACTGAATGTTGGGCTGGCAGCTGTCCGAAATATCCGTCGTCTTTACACATTAAGTCTATGAGGCCATTGGCAGTGCCATTAAGCTGTTCGAATTACCAAACATGTCCGGATTATCGGTCGGCAACTTTATACGGAGGGGCTTACCAACGTCACCACTTGGAAAACGTAATCCACACAGCTCTGCATATTTATTAGGCTGGACACGTTCCTGAGTGCGCTCTTTTGAACCCAGCAGCTGTTGCCTGAAGTGGGCCACTCGCACGCTCTACACAGCAATGAAGCACACTGTGCTGGTCCAACCACTTGTGCTGCCACTTCTGCAGTGCTTTTTGAGCGGGTTGACAACAGTCCAGTGGGCATTATGGCGATGCCCAGAGAGTTCCCATTGAAAAGATCAATGGCCAAGCTGCTTTGTGCTGTAGGTAAGGAAACAGCAAGCAAGCAAGCAAAATACAAACCTGTGCCTCTGACACATTCTGCTTTTGGAAGTGAAGAGAATCTAACGGTGTCAGCTGAGAGAAGCCCATGTTTCCTCTGCTTGTATAGTGGCACTTCAATATGAGTTCGTCATTTACATTCTGTTGATGCCAAATCACGATCCATGGAAACTGCTCATTCACTGATATTACCTTGGATGAGTGTTTCAGATTTAGTATTAATCACAGGAGGAACTTGGCTGCATGTACAAAGCAAGGTACGTTTTTGCTGTCGCGCGCAGCACTCAAGTGCTTGCAATTTTTTCATGCTCTTGACCCCCACAAAGCATGCACGAAGTGATGCGTTTTATCACATCTGCCTTTCCACTGTCATGCCGCACCGACCACTAGTACTCTATCTAGAAAGTGCCAAGTGACACATTTAAGTACCTTGTTGCATGTGCAATTAGCTGCATTACAAGCTCCTGCTATTTTGTGATTTTTATGAAACTGCAATGGTTAGAACACCTGTCTCAAAACCAAAAACAATGGAGTTCAAACACTGCATTGAGACAAGAATTCGTTTATGCTCGGTGTCAATTTGAGATGACAGAGAGACTAACCAATGCAACATCCGAAGGAGGGCACCAACATAAAAATTCGGCTGTGACTGGCAGAACGGCGATCACCATTAAATGAGCAGCATATTTACCGTATTTCCTCGCATAATGATTGTACTTTCTTGTCAAAAAAATGTATGCAAATTCAGGGGTGCGATCATTATGCGTTTAAATTTTCCGGGAAAAGAAGAATAAAACTGTTCATCCCGCGTTTGCTGCGGGATGACAACAGGTCAACAAGCAGGCGGCTGCCGCTATAACAGTGCGGGCCACCAAAACAAAAATGGCGACCAGCGGAGCAAGGCAAACTAAATTTGTTTCGTCTCGCGAGTACATTACATGCATTGAAACAGTTTCTTCCATATCAGTAATGAATAATATTGTTAATATCGGCAAGTTTGCGGCAATAACGTAGCCATGTCCCCTTTAAGGGGACAGAAACAGAGATAGGCATGCTTAGCTGCCAGTGACATAGAAACACGTGGCAGGCATGCTGCGAAAATTGAGGCATTTGTCCTCACTACTATCCTAATACTGCACGTTTCAGCTAAGAGTGGGCGAATACCTTAGCTATGTTACAAGCGTCGCCATATGAATAGGGTACAATAGTGTAAACGTGGCTACTATCGTTGCTGCTCCAATTTTTTTCGTGCCCACGAGTGCAGACGAGACGAATCGAAAGGTGCCTTTTTTGTTGTTGTTGTTATGACCACAACCGTTACAAAGCCTACGAATAATAAAGCCAAGGCAAGTTTCGTTGTAGCTTTTTTTTTTCGTGGAAGTGCGGAAAGTGATGAAAAGAATGAAATGGGGCATCTGCTTAAGAATCTGTTTGGTGGGTGCAGATCGCTTGTTATGTCTTGAGTTGTCTGCGTAGCATTCGACAGCATTCCACAGATGGTAAGTGCGATCACCATTACCTAGACTTGGCAGACGACTTTTTTCTGCGGCAAATTCGGGGTGCGATCATTACGTGGTAAAGAAAAAGAAATTGAATTTTGAGGACAATATTCACGGGTGCGATCATTATGCGAGTGCAATCATTATGCAAGTAAATACGGCAGTGACAAATGTACCAAGGCAACAGACAAAGCAGACATTGAGTATGACTACACAAAGCTTGGATTCCAGACTCATGCTTTTTAAGGAGTGTAGTAAGGGCAGACAGCTCCAAAACAAGGTTTACAGTCCTGATGAGAGCCCAGAATAATTGTGACAATGGCCGGTTATCAAGTTGAGCAAGAGTAGCAGCCGACATCCACAGTGAGGGCAAGCACATCCTTTGTATAGCATAATGATTCATAGTTTCAGCGATGTGGTGCAACTAAAAAGAAGGTGGGTCACATCATGCAAAGAAAAAAAAAGGAAGTTCAGGGTCACCAAGCTATGGGGTCTTGGAAGAAGTGGAGTATGGACAAAGAGGCAGTGGGCTCAAACAAAAGCCACGTCTATTCCGGCTATGTCGGCAGGCGCCACAGATGTAGGGCATCATGAATGCCAATCTGCACAGATCAAGCCTGCAGGTCTCTACCACAATGACAAATACAGAGGCCGCAACTACTGCAATGCTGCTACGGAAGGAAGCAATATGATATGACAAGAAAGGCAGCACAACGTAAGGATGAAATTCTAGGAACAGCTATTAATGAAGGCCAATCAACTGAACCTGGAGCATAATAGGCATTTCCACAGAAGCTTCGCTGGCAATGCGCAACAAACAGCTTGAGAAAAAAAGCAATGATAAGCAATGCCACAGAAGAGGACTACACAGTCGTACCAGACATGTCGAATCATGCAGTCGACAGTGTTCCTGGCACTGTGTGAAGATTGAGAGCTCGTGCCGAGTCACACGAAATTTCGTAGAAGGAATCGCGTCCCCGAAGATGATGGCCCAAGAATACCGCCCTAGGTGTGCTTGCACAGCTGGCTGCTTCATCCCGTGAACCCTTCTATGACGGGTTCTCCCAAGCCTCACCTGAGTATCCTGCGGCAGGAGCGGAAGTAGCCCCTCTGCAGCAAGCTCATCGCCAAGTAGATGTGACACCGGCACATGGTCACCGGGTCACCAAAGCGCAGAGCCAGCTTCAGCTGCTTCACCGACACCAGCCCCGCCGCCTCAGCCTGCACCAGAGTCGCAGTCAGTGGAACACAGTACCAATGTACAAAAGTCATTCGTTCAAACTTCAAAATATATAAATGCCATTGCCAACCAGTGAACTTTAGAATTTGTAAAATCCACGAACAGGACACAAAGGAGGCAATATCATGCATTTTTTAAAAGCTTGCCACGAGCGCATCACTTTTGAGGGATACATACGCACTCTATTAATGACGATCTACCTTTGGATGCAGCACACAAGCAAGAGAAAACTTGGAACGGCAAATACTGACACACAACACATTATTTTCTGACCATAGTGATTTTTTTTCAGTGACTTGTTGTTCTTAATTCTGCCAGCTTGAGGAACTTGTCTCTATATACTTGCTCGAAAGAAGTACCTTTCTTGCATGCTTTCACCAAAGGTGAAACTTCCAACTTTAAACAAAAGGCTCAGGGACTGGCGAGTGAGGCTGCTTCTGAGAGAAAACTTATTTTGTAAAATTTCACATAACTTTTGTAAAACAAGCCTGAATTCATGTACCTTACAGAAAATTCTGGAGAGTTGGCAGGTATGTATTGCTGACCCTTATGCCATAGTCTAGCAGAATGCTTTGCTGGTCTAGTTGGTGAACATACATGAAGTAGGAAAAAAAATTCAGAATAAAAGAAGGAGGTGACAGGACAGAGCACTACACTCTTCAACCAATGTTTTTATTTAGGCAACGTGCACATATTTAGTGGGGACATCCACAAGCCACTTAATATGCAGTGCCATTAGGGCACATTTAAAGATGGCAGCTCAGAAATTCATATTCATTCTGACAGAAGGTTACAGAGAAAAGCTGACACATTGCTCACTGCATCTTTTTATGAAAAATGCCTAGGCCAAACTCTCGTGCAATTGTACTTCAGCTCCTCGTCACTGTATAATAAAGGAGTGTTGAAAATACATTTGAATTTTTCATCTTCATGCATTTTTAATTTTTTTCCTGACTGCTTTCAATTCAGCTGTGCTGGCTCCAGGCATCCAATGTGGTGTTACATTTTCTGAACACACCAAGTTTCATCGCTCAAGCACATAGAATGTTATGCTCTTACTGGCTAATCTGTTAGTTTGTTCACGCTCAAGTCTACTACACAGATTGCGGCATATGGTAGCACGTTTGATACCAAAATCAAGCGCAGCGCTTTGCTTGTTTTAGGCCAGCACGAAAGTACATTTCCTGAGTGACGACAGTTGCCATCATCCGTTGCCAGCACAGAGTAAGAAGCTTCAAATCCCATTGCTTCCACGGCATGCATGCAAATCCTCCAGGAACACTGGACTGAACACTGATGGCACTGATGGAACACTGATCGCACTGCCACTTCTTTCCGCTAATAAGAAATGAGCTGTCTTGGTATACTATGGCTAAAGGAACCGTACAGTCCCAGTTAATTTTGGAGCAAAGAGGCAGGTGCTGTACCGAAACTATTCATCAAGCAATGCAGACTACCAAATACTACACCTGTGCAAATAGGAGGAGTAACAAGCTGGGCTGGTTGGTTCTGGTTCAAACTGAATACGAATGAGACAGTAGTAAGGAGAGCCCTTTTATACCTGTCTCGACCCAAGGTCAGCGAAATTCCATACACTGAAGCAAAGCAATGCTACACTGGAGCAATGGCCACACACATGTTCAGGCAAGCACTTTTCAGGCTATCACTCTCCCTTCTGTATGTTTCCTAGTTTAGCAAAACGGCCATGATCACGGCAAACATGGGCAGTAAATGCTTTATGTCACGAGCCCAACCTCCTTTTCTTTCTTCTTCTTTTCCTTTTTTTGCTGCTCTGCACACTTTCAGTGGCAGTGTTGCACATTCTGAGTTGGACGATTTACCAAAGTCACGTGCCATAATTGGTGAAGTTGCAGACAGTGCATCTGACGCTGACGCGTTTGTGTGCCGCAACTCTGATTCTTCAGCAAGAATCAGGGCTCCTTTGAGAGGAAGGGTGCATAAACTTTTGTTTGGAATTTCAGCTGTTGTAGTACCATGTAATGGTTCCATACTTTGCAGACACAATCATCAGTGTGTGCTCTACAAACCTTGCGTGTATGCTTGCAATCCCCAAACATGGTGAGCCGCCCTTTAAAGGGGCTCTCAGCTCGCTCATGATTAGGGTGAGTAAACACAATCTGTGGTTAGAGCACGGAGCTGTGAATGTCTTGGTCAAGTTTTGTAGTGGTACTCAGCATACAGAGCTCAGATGGAGGGACGTCAAGATAGCCTCCCATTCTTTTCAAAGAAAGGGCCCTACAACGTCATTTGTTGAACTGCCAGCTGATGTCAGGTGGCAGCTGCCCATGGACACCAACCACTTAGCAGTCATTTTTGCCCACAAATAAACTGCACACACGAGTTCAAGCAAGAATGCAAGCCCTTCCAGATTTTCTATGAAATGGGGAAGTCACAGCGGTTTAATGCCTCGTGCCTGTCCTGCCCCGGCTCTTTTGTCGCTCATGAGCAGCTTTATCAGTGGACCACCTCAAAATGCTACCTTGTGTGTACAGTGGGAAGACAAAGAAAGAAAGGAGCGAGGCGTTGCTATAGGTTCTGCCCCAGCCGAGGGGAACAGATGAGTTGAGGGAGAAAGTAAACATTGCATTCTCATTATATTCGTCATATGAGGCCCTTTTTAACAATACCTTTGGCAATATATTCCTTGAAAGGCATTGTACTTGTTTTAACATGTGACTCAGGTAGCAGATTAACAGTACCAGCAAAACATGAAGACAAAGAAAACAACAATGAGTCCTCACGTTTCAAGAAATTTAGTCTGAAATGTGTATTGCATTTCAGACTGTAAGCTTCCCACAGAAAGTTGGCAGAATTCGAAAGCACCCTGAACTGATTTTGACGATGTTGTACAAGGGTACTGAGTCATTAGGGTAAGTTCTTATGATCATTAAGTGACACATTTAAGCGCTTTATGTAAAGCGTGTGATCTATTATAAGGTTTTAAAGATGTGCATCGCTATCGATTGCAGCCTACGCCACTCACTGAGTTTTCTATCATCTACATAGTGGGAAATGCGTGACATCTATTGCGCAAGCTATCTGAATGGTTGACCACGTTGCGTCATCAATAATTTTTCCAACTTTATGGTCAACTTGTTTCTATAAAGAAGTAACAGAAACAGAATACACAATGACAATTTGTCCCTACACTGAAGCACTTCTGGCACACAGCAAGTGTCCTCTGCTTGTGTTACAACATGCTCCGTGCTGACACAAGTTGCACGGTCAGTGTTGGTCTCGAGGTTTCTTTCTGCGAGGACCATGACTTGCCCTTGTTTCATTGCTGGCTCCAAATCTAGTAATTGGCAACATGTCAAGTTGCGACATTGTGTCCCTCTGCAAGGCAACAGGCAAGCAGAGTGGCTGCAGCACATCAGGCTGTCGGTACTCGATCAGTGCCAGGATCTATGCATTTGCGGCCGTCACTTTACGCCGGAGAATTACTACCCCAAGAGCGTGTCTGGTATTCCAGTAAATGCAGGCCGACTGGGCATTTTGCCAGATGGGCGAAGGCACAAACGCGAGTGGCCTGCAGGGTGCATCCACCTAGTGGTGCAGAGCTCAACCTGACCAACACAGAGCTAATATAGAAGTAACCAAGTGTATTCTACTTTGCTGCAGTCGTGAAGTTTTGGCCACAGCATAATGGCGAACACATCAGTTTTTTAAATGTTTAAAATGCTTTACACTTGGTTACAGCAATATTAGCTCTCTGCTTGGTCAGTTGAGCTCTGTGCCACTAAGTGGCTGCACCATGCAGGCCGCTCAAGTTTACACCTACGCCCACCCGTCGAAACACCCAGCTCGCCTGCATTTACCAGAATGCCAGACACGATCGGCGCTGTGGCCGAACGCTCACAATGCATGCTGCTTGAATAGCTCTTGCTGGAGATTGACAGCCAAGCGGCTAGCAGAGAGGTTGGAGAAGCTTCATGTGCTGGCTTCAAGACAACTGGAAGCAGACGTTGCAATTTCCCATCATGGCGCCAGTGAAAATGGAGCTTAGCCGCAATGGCTTGGAGAACAAGTTGAGGAGGAAAGGCATGTTTAGGGAGGAGGGTAACTTGTAATCGTCCGTAGCTCCCTCAATATGAGACGCTTCACTAAAACTGTGATGTGGATGTTTTACAGTAGCTGTACCCTATGCATTTACAAAATTTGCCAAACCATTTCAGGGACCCTTAAAGTTCTTTTGGTGCAGTAGGAAATTTGTATCTGCAATTATATTATATCGCAGTTAAATCATACAGCGATCTGGCAGCAGTAATGAGCGACAAAATGAAGTGCGTTTCGTGTGGGCAATAGGTAGTGTCCAAATCATCATAATAATGACTTATTTACCCTTCAAGACCCATTGTAATGTCCATATTATTGCACATAATACTACTAAGATATAATACAGCGGACTTCCAATATTTCGACTCTGGTTAATTAGACTTTTCAGGGAATTCGACCCCAATTTAAGGCCTCGGTAGGTGCCCATACATTTCTATGGGCCCAAACTTTCGTTATTCCGATCTCAAGATAGCCTCTGCTGGATAATTCGAACTTGACTGGTCAGCTGTGCCGCAATACAGCGTGTTATGTGATAAAGCATATCGGAACCTGTCACGGGACACAGAATGTGTTCCTTAATGGCACACACGTGTATGTGCCACAGTGAGAGCACCTAGACGCATGATGTCAGCCATTCAGAGCTGTTCCTGATGTTTCTGTGCCAATTCGAGCCCTCGTTTGAGACTGCCAATGGGGCCTGGTATGCACTCCTTAATTATACGTGCGCACAAGCGCTGTGCTGTGAGGCTGTGCAGTGAGGAGTGAAGAAAAGCCATCTGTGTCTTGAGAAAGCTAGTGATAAGGAAGGCAGTAAGATGAGAAACTCAGTCGAGGGCACGTTTAAGGCCAACAAAAGAGCAGGGGTCCATCTAAAACTCGCATTGCCTGCTAGCAAAGTTATTAGGTGTCACAGTGCTCGTACTGTGACTAGAGATGGTGCATGTGCAAATTAAGGAACACGTGATAGGTTCAGTAACAATGGCACCTTTCTCCCGCTTGGTATGCTTTACCGCATAACAGGGCTGTGTTGTGGCGAAGGTAATATTAAAGAGAACTACGACCAAGTGAATTAACGGCGTGTTCCGGTGTTTTTTTTTTGCTTTTTTGTCTTTTGTTTCATTCGACCCACCGAATAATTCGACCAGTTTATCGGTCCTGTCAGGGTAAAATTAAAGGAAGTTGACTGCATGTCGTAATAAACTACAATACTATACCACAATGTACCATAACATTGTATCAAATATAATACAGTGGACTCGACTTAAATGGAACCTAGAGGGACCAGGAAAATTGGTTCCGTTCATCAGGAGTTCCATTTACTGAGAGACAAAGCTGAATACAATTGCATCAATACAAAACAAACCAGCCATGAGGATGGCATTCCGTTTAAGAGGCAGTTTCGTTTAAGTGATTTTCGATTATCGAGATTCCACTGTATATAGCGATGGATAAAAAAATATTGGTGCATAAAACAAGCTGCAAAGCAAGGAGCAGGCTTGCACACAACAATTATGGAATGAAATAGGCTGTAAACATGTCCTTGGACTTTGTGGGGCTTTGCTCATTGACAACAGACTCAGGCAGTCAATTCCTTCTGTCAATAGTGTTTGCTAAGAAGGACTGATCAAAAGATTTTGTTGATCCATGAAGTCGCCGCAAACTATAACAATTGAAAAGATGGCTGGGAGTATGATTTGGAGAAAGGAAAAGTGCAGTATGAATATCCGGGCAATTGCAGCTTCTGGAAAAGAGAACGACGGTTGACCCTGCACTGCACAGGCAGAGATGGAAGACCAAGGGATGAGCCCCAATGATGGCTCTCTCAGAGTAACAAGAGCTTACGTTGAAGGCCATGCTTTTGTGTATTGCAAAGTCACCATGTTTTGTATACCACCTATGCACGTGGTATACAGGAGGTTTTGCTTTCGTACGTGCGTCTCGGCTGGTTTTGAACAAGCGAGTGAAACGATCGTGGGTACCATGTGCTGTCGGAAGAATCCAGGAGCTGCAACTCACTTCCAGGCGAAGGCATTGCATAGGATGGTTTCTGCTCGAACACTCACACAGCGGCGGGAATTCTGGATGTGGCACGTGCATGTTTTTGGAATGTTTTGATGCACTCAACCCCGCAGCAGCCCCACACTTATGGATGTCACACAAGCCACTACAAAATTCTGGTCACGGTTGGTGTGAGGGGCTTAGAGGCAGTGATCTAAATTAAAACCTCGCGTTAGAATGTGTACAGCCCGGTTTTTTTGTTTGTTTAACCGTACTGGTCACCTTACTGTCAGTTAAAACATTAAACTCAGAATAGTTGGACAAACTTGTCATGGCCCCTCAAGGCAATGTCAAAACAACAGCTGCTGGGACACACTCTGGTACGACATGATTTGGGCAAGTTAGTTCACGTCGAAGGTAAAGTGAAGCAGCATGATGGAACGACAGCAGTCCTGTTATGTACGATTTCTGTATTCACTCCGTTGCACCGCTTCAATTTACCCCTGCTTACTACGACGCTGTGTTCAGAACAGAAGTGATCCCATTTGAAGGAAAGGCAGTTTCCTCTCATTTGTTAAGCTGAGTAGAAAGTGGAATGCATCACACACCACTACTGTTTTTAAAGGGACCCTCACCAGGGCTGGCCATCTTGAGCTGACAAGCGCCGTGCATACAATGCGTGCCAACAATTGTGTCTGCTCAGTATTACATTGTTAAGTGCTGCAGAAAGGCCTAAATTTCAAACCGAATGCCATTTGCGCTTCTCCTAGCGGGCACCGCTAGGAGAAGCGCCAACCATAGAGTCAATGCAGATCACACAAGTGCTCCCACGTATATGGCGGTGCTGTGATCTCGCTCATAGTGGCATGTAAATTCAAGAATTATTTGAGACAATATCTGTTATTTGTGTAGCCTGTTGTTTCAATAGATGAATTAAAGTTTAGACAAAAAATAAAACACGCAAACTGAATGTATGTGCGTTCTTATTTCACTTTGCTTTCATCTGCTTGTTTCCACATCATGTAGTTGCACATGCCGACAATGAAACTGTCATTTTCTGCCATGTTCCAGCGCGATCACGCTCTGTGATCCGCTTGCGTCTGCCTCAGTGTTCGTGTAACACTGACTTATACCGCCAGTCAGGTGTTCTTGCGCACAGCGCACAAAAATCGTGTGCTGCGTGAGACGAGACAAACGCAACACCCTGCGCTTGACACTGTCAGCAGAAGCGCGCCGTGCAGAAAAAAAGGGAGGAAAACAAAAAATGAAGGCGGGGCCCACGACGTATGCGTCACGCAATCCTCGAGCTCCGGTATAGGAGGATGCAGAAAGGAGTTTCAGTTGTGGACGTTAGACAGGGCGAGTGGAGAGGGTGCCTCTCTTGGCAGTGGCCTCCTGAAATCATGGGTTCGCGGCACTGAAATATTTCTATCTCGGCTATTAATAAACCAAGTTGAAAACCAAGTTAGGAGGCCAAAAGAAGCATATACAATGCTAAAAAGCGGGCACGTCCTGTGCTACCAGGGCTTAGCGGAGAGACGAGAACTAGGAGTCGGATTCCTGATTAATAAGAAAATAGCTGGTAACATACAGGAATTCGACAGCATTAACGAGAGGGTGGCAGGTCTTGTTGTGAAACTTAATAAGAGGTACAAAATGAAGGTTGTACAGGTCTACGCCCCTACATCCAGTCATGATGACCAGGAAGTCGAAAGCTTCTATGAAGACGTGGAATCGGCGATGGGTAGAGTGAAAACAAAATACACTATACTGATGGGTGACTTCAATGCCAAGGTAGGCAAGAAGCAGGCTGGAGACAAGGCAGTGGGGGAATATGGCATAGGCACTAGAAATAGCAGAGGAGAGTTATTAGTACACTTTGCGGAACAGAATAATATGCGGATAATCAGTACCTTCTTCCGCAAGCGGGATAGGCGAAAGTGGACGTGGAGGAGCCCGAACGGCAAGACTAGAAATGAAATAGACCTCATACTCTGCGCTAACCCTGCCATCACACAAGATGTGGACATGCTCGGCAAGGTGCGCTGCAGTGACCATAGGATGGTAAGAACTCGAATTAGCCTAGACCTGAGGAGGGAACGGAAGAAACTGGTACATAAGAACCCGATTATTGAGTTAGCCGTAAGAGGGAAAATAGAGGAATTCCAGATCAAGCTACAGAACAGGTATTCAGCTTTAACTCAGGAAGAGGACCTTAGTGTTGAAGCAATGAATGACAATCTTATGGGCATCATTAAGGAGTGTGCAATAGAAGTCAGTGGTAACTCCGTTAGACAGGATACCAGTAAGGAGAAGAAAGATCTGATCAAGAAACGTCAATGTATGAAAGCCTCTAACCCTACAGCTAGAATAGAACTGGCAGAACTTTCGAAGTTAATCAACAAGCGTAAGACAGCTGACATAAGGAAGTATAATATGGATAGAATTGAACATGCTCTCAGGAACGGAGGAAGCCTAAAAGCAGTGAAGAAGAAACTAGGAAATGGCAAGAATTAGATGTATGCGTTAAGAGACAAAGCCGGCAATATCATTACTAATATGGTTGAGATAGTTCAAGTGGCTGAGGAGTTCTATAGAGATTTATACAGTACCAGTGGCACCCACGACGATAATGGAAGAGAGAATAGTCTAGAGGAATTCAAAATCCCACACGTAATGCCGGAAGAAGTAAAGAAAGCCTTGGGAGCTATGCAAAGGGGGAAGGCAGCTGGGGAGCATCAGGTAACAGCAGATTTGTTGAAGGATGGTGGGCAGATTGTTCTAGAGAAACTCGCCACCCTGTGTACACAATGCCTCATGACCTCGAGCATATCGAAATCTTGGAAGAACGCTAACACAATCCTAATGCATAAGAAAGGGGACGCCAAAGACTTGAAAAATTATAGACTGATCAGCTTACTGTCAGTTGCCTACAAAGTATTTACTAAGGTAATCGCAAATAGAATCAGGAACACCTTAGACTTCTGTCAACCAAAGGACCAGGCAGGATTCCGTAAAGGCTACTCAACAATAGACCATATTCACACTATCAATCTGGTGATAGAGAAATGTGCGGAATATAACCAACCCTTATATATAGCTTTCATTGATTACGAGAAAGCGCTTGATTCTGTCGAAACATCAGCAGTCATGGAGACGTTACGGAATCAGGGTGTAGACGAGCCGTATATAAAAATACTGAAAGATATATATAGCGGCTCCACATCCACCGTAGTCCTCCATAAAGAAAGCAACAAAATCCCAATAACGACAGGCGTCAGGCAGGGAGATACGATCTCTCCAATGCTATTCACAGCGTGTTTACAGGAGGTATTCAGAGACCTGGATTGGGAAGAATTGGGGATAAGAGTTAATAAAGAATACTTTAGTAACTTGCGATTCGCTGATGATAGTGCCTTGCTTAGTAACTCAGGAGACCAACTGCAATGCATGCTCACTGACCTGGAGAGGCAAAGCAGAAGGGTGGGTCTAAAAATTAATCTGCAGAAAACTAAAGTAATGTTTAGCAGTCTCGGAAGAGAACAGCACTTTACGATAGGTAGCGAGGCACTGGAAGTGGTAAGGGAATACATCTACTTAGGGCAGGTAGTGACGGCGGATCCGGATCATGAGACGGAAATAATCAGAAGAATAAGAATGGGCTGGGGTGCATTTGGCAGGCATTCTCAGATCATGAACAGCAGGTTGCCATTATCCCTCAAGAGAAAAGTGTATAATAGCTGCGTCTTACCAGTGCTCACCTACGGGTCAGAAACCTGGAGCATTACGAATAGGGTTCTACTTAAATTGAGGACGACGCAGCGAGCTATGGAAAGAAGAATGATGGGCGTAACGTTAAGGGATAAGAAAAGAGCAGATTGGGTGAGGGAACAAACGCGAGTTAATGAGATCTTAGCTGAAATCAAGAAAAAGAAATGGGCATGGGCAGGACATGTAATGAGGTGGGAAGATAACCGATGGACATTAAGGGTTACGGACTGGATTCCAAGGGAAGGGAAGCGTAGCAGGGGGCAACAGAAAGTTAGGTAGGCGGATGAGATAAAAAAGTTTGCAAGGACGACATGGCCACAATTAGTACATGACCGGGGTTGTTGGAGAACTATGGGAGAGGCCTTTGCCCTGCAGTGGGCGTAACCAGGCTGATGATGATGATGATGAAAAATTCTTGTGTGCAAGTGAAATTCGTTATGTGGCCTGGTGCGGGGCCTTTTGAGACTTCTGTGTACAATGGATGCAATAAGAATGAACTGTCTTTTGCAGGCAGGACAAGAGCTTTGTGCTACAGTTGAGAGCGCTGCCTTTTTCTGTCACCATACTAGAACATTGCATGCACACTAAAATGGTAAGTATGGTTTAACTTCCTTACAGTAACGAAGTCAAATCCTGCCCGAAAGTATCTTCACTATATGCGATACCTGCTATAAGTAGATGTCAGTTACATTTCAGTGTTAGCAATGAACAATTTAGATTTGCTTCATTCCATCTATGTCAGCTATATCAAGGTACAACGGCACGTAAAATCCGTGTCGAATCTTTTCCAGCCACAACAAATAGCTTTTCCCAGCTCTCTCATATCAAGATTAAAAGAATGTCCATATTCATTTGCATGACTGAAATGCAGAGCACGAGACATGTGCCTGTTTAAAAAAGACAGGTGAACGTACTGAGCTACTCTTATAAAGGTCACTGTGCCTGCAATAAAATGTACAGTTACAAGCAAAACAAAACTTACAAATCGGGAGCAGTAATCGCCAAGTGCGGAGAAGGCTCCACCAAGGGTTGACAACCAAGCCATTGTGTTTTCTAGTTCAAGCTGTTCTACCACTAGATGGATGATCTTGGCTTCCCTGAAAAGACAACACACAAATGATCAGTTAGAGATAATCAATGAAACATGAGACTTTGTCTCATTCTAATTATTTAGGAAGATGGTCACTGTCCAATAGCCATGGGAGCACTAATGCTTTTCCTTCAGAGAGCCATAACAATTACGAGATATAAGGCACTCCTCCATATTTCAGTAACTGTGGAAATGAGGCAACCGAGGACATCCCGCTGACAGCTGTCAATGACAATCTCACAGACTGTTGCATAATGAATGTAATACTCTTAGCACACTGTGTAGCATGTTACACAGCCAAATATATGTGCAGCATGTGTTGAACCGTCGGCTGCCAAAAACCATTATGCATTGAACTGAGAGTCAACAGATGTGGCTTATTGAAAATAAGTGGCCATCTTATGATGATACTAAAGGGCTCAAAACAAACAAACAAACAAACAAACAAGAAAAAACACCAAGTGCTTGACCTAGACCAGGCGTGGCTAAAGACTGCATGCGGGTCTTCTTGTGTCTCCAAGACAACCGTGGTTGGCTATCAAGTCCGGCTTTCGCCGTCTGTCTTGATATAGATACACGTATGTTCTGGTAAGTTTAACCAAACCAGGAACCTTTCACGAAGGTATGCATATGCTGTTCTAGGAAATTAGACTAATGTTCCTTGGTCGGGAAGACAAGTGCACATCTTATGCACTTAAGCGGGGACTTGAAGTGCTTTTTGTGCTGCTTGTTATTTGTAAACAGCAAAAATTTTCTTTGCTGCCCTTGCAGTTAAACCATTACCATGCCTTTACAATAAACTATACTTTGAAAATGGCTACTGGATTGCTGAAAATACAGACACAAACACACTGCATCATTAATGTGATAGAATTCTTACCCCACTTTAGTATCCCTATGATTCTTTTATTTCTAATCTTTATCGACTTGCTGCAAGTAAACTTCACAGGTGCCCATTTACATGTCTGACAGATAAAAGTGAGAACGCACACTTTTCTGCTGAGAATGAAACCTGAAAAATACGCCTATACAATCACGCTGTAGTTCAATCAAAGCCAGATATGCTGAACCCCGATTCTACAGTGTCAGCGAGAACAAACCTGGCTGCAGTTAGGAGGCTGCGTTTAGTGAAAGTTTCTTTGTGGGATCCAAAGGCGTAGGCTCTGTGGCCCGCGGCAGTGCTGTGGTATGTGGGTGTAATAATGCGATTAGCATTCTTAGCCTACTTTCCCCACAACAGATAGTAAAAAAACGTGTCTTCAGCAATGCAATGTGTCGCTAAATGCTAATCGCATTAACTTCATCAGTCATTGTGAAATTGATTCAGCAGGAATTTTATTTTGGTAACAGCTTAAGAGCACAGGAAAACACACACACGCTGACAAACACCCAAGAAACCTCATTTCCCAAGTGCTCATGTGAAAGGTGAGGCCTTTAATGGCTGTTTTGTGTACGTGTGAGAGAGAGTTCAGAACACGCCTGTGTGTGAGTGTGTTTTCTTGTGCTATTAAGCTGTTACCAAGATTAATTACCAACTAGCTCAGCTACAAGTTATTTTACTGTATCGTCTACTTTAGCTATCATGTTTACAAGTATGATGCCTACTCTGATACACACCAATCAGTTCTTCCATCTACTATCTTTTTATAGACTTCCTGGCTATTACATGAACTGCAAATATACGGTATGCTATGCACCATTGCTTCAACTTTGTATGCATCCTTAATCTTCTGAGCGATAGATATTGTGAAGCTTTCCGAACAAAATGCTGGCAAATAAGCAATAATTGTGCTGATGCAGTGCCACCCTTATTCATTCATCAACATAATAACAATGAGTACTAAGTAGATATTTATCAGCCTCGAAAAAAATTGGCAACGAACAAGTAAGTTGAGAAGGAAATCGGACGGCTGGTTTTGCCGGCTCTAGTTGGAGAAAGGGGAAAAAAAAAAAGAAAGACTATAGAATGCTACTGATCTTACCATACCTAGGGCAATATTTGAGGCAATGTACATTGCGAGTTTCTGATTAATCTAAAATAATCGCTGGCTACATCGCACTGTAACAAGGTCACCGAAGAAAGTTTAAGAAAATGGTCTCCAACACAGACTGCATTGCCCGCTTTTAGGTTTATCCCCTTTACATGCGCCAACCACTTTACATGCATCACTAGCCTAAATTAAATGTACGCTAGAGAAACGAAATCTAATAAACAGTGCTCCTTGAGTTATATAAAAAGTACCCACCAAGACATGTCCATCACAGGGTTCCACGGTACAAGTAGCACAACAACACTAACAGTCAGCGGGTAACTTCTCAAACGTTCCGTGCAATGGCACTTTTGGCATTTGCTCCGAAATTTGTTAAGGCAAAGGGTACGATAATTTTGAGATCTAGAAAGTTCAACAATCATACTCCAGAACAGCCGCTCGTCCACTGCGGCCGAAATCTGTGCCCTGACGACTGAATCGGGGTTGGTCCCAGTCGCTGAACATGCGACGGAGTCGGCAGTGTTTTCGCCCAATCGAAGCGCATCGTCCAGTCTGGGCGACAGCGTGTGAACAGCCCCAACCGAACCTCGAGTAACCAGGTACGTATCGCCGCTCGACGCGAGGGACAACTCGACACATCCCGGCTCGAGCATTCCGGTTTGGCTTTTCGATTCTTCCATCATCGACTAGAAATGAATTTCTACGTTGACTAGAAGCTGACAGGGCATAATTTTGCTATACTGGTCGCACAGCGATGTCCGCGACCGTGGAGACAAGCCGGCTACATATCTTCTGCGACTACAAGGACGGCGCCATTGCCGTTATGCTGTTATGCCAAGGTTGCCTCATTACTATTTCTTTCGGCCCATACTCCGCAGGAAATATTGTTCTTGAGCTTTTACGCTTTTACCTTGCGGTGTCTTTACCATCGACAACGGTGTCATTGGTAATTGAGGAACCATGGCTAGCAGAAGTTTTGTCAGATATATGAGAATATTGTAAAATGTGATACAAATCGGCCATTCTGTGTTAGTTTGCAGTATCTGTGCCCAAAGAATAGAATATACATAATAAAAACGTACAAGGGATGTACTGAAAAACAAAAATCATGAGACATTCGACTCTGTGAAGGTGGATGACCGGCAAAGCTTGTAGCACACGACAAAGATGTGACACAGAATTTTGAACAAAGGCACGAACACACTTATTGTCTTAATCGGTGGTTACCGTAACGAAAGGTAGGCCCATACATTAATTTTTATACATAAGGGTTCATCCGTGTTGTACCTTCGTTACACATCCGTTATATACATTCGTGTTTTAATTTCACGATATACTGAGGCAAAGAATTTGAGACCGACATCACCGCACCCACTGGCAGTGGGCCAGTGCCATCAGCGCCTTCGCAGAGTACGCCAGGAAGCGCTGGCATGATGAGCGGCAACGGAGCCAGCTGTGGAAGAAGACGACGACGAATGCCCGAGCAGTGACACGAGCCATTGCTGATGATATTTTTTGTTCTCACACATGAACATTTCACAGAATCCTAGCCATAAACAGCTTCGCTCTAAAAAACAATTCACGCAGAAACTCCTCTGGGAGTTCTATAACTATGCGTAAGCATTGTGCCACTTCCTCGTCTACACGCAGCCCGGTGTCATTATTAATATTATGGAACTTGATGAGGCCAATACAAACGACAGTGCTGCGGTGACAATAACTGGTGCGGACGGTAGCGCAAGCAGCATTGATGACTCAAGCAAAGTACTGCAGGTGGCGGCGCCAGGTGCGCCGATGACGTCCCGATTATTATAAGCCGTTATCACTCTTTAGCACTTATCCATCCGCATAGAACCACTATGAACAGTGACCAAACGTACTCAGGCGCGGCGGCTTCGTATAGCAGGCCTCGCCTTAGAGCTGATCTGCGATGTCGACAAAGATTGCCGACTACTGATAGCTTCGCGTGCTGTGTTCTCGCCGCTTACTTATGGCGTTTTTCACTGGTCGATCTGGAGCGGCCGCCGAAATCCTCGAGCGAGCGCTCGGGTTTCACAAATCCGAATCGGCCAGCCCAAGAAACACAGAACCTCTTAAAAACTTCTTGAAATGGCTACAAACGGCTATAGACGTCTTGGTCTATGATAAGACTGAAAATAGAATTTCTTCTAAACATAACCTCAGCACTTGGAATATGCTAGTATATCTTCTATCTGCGGCAAAACCCACTACTGATGTACTAGAGTCTATTTTGGTAAACACATTCAGAATGTCTAACTCAAGAACTTTTCTAGATCGTTTTGTCTAAAAGTGCATAAATGCCAAACGACGTGTTAAAAGTGCGGTTACCGTCGGCCGTCGGCTTTAGCGAATAAAAAACGCCACAAACAAATTGAACTCGTTAGAAGCAACATAATTGGCTTTAATGTTAAATAATTTCACACCAGAACTTCAACAATCAAGGGCGTGTTATTGTTTTCCATACGGGGCGGGCACACGACGCCTGGAAACCATTCTATGCTCGCGCAGCAGGCATACTGACCGCAGCAGGAGTGAAACGCCGGCGTTGTACAGCGGTGTCACAGAGCCACCGCGCTGCGATCACTTCGGTGGCACAATCCAAATTTGTCAGACATCTCATTCCGTGCTGGAAACACTGGGTGGCAGGAAGTTTGAAAAAATGCCCACTGCCGCCCGCAATGTCTCGTACGTGGGTTCGTTATGCCAGTTGTTCGTCATTCTAAGCCGTTCTGTACATTTCTACTGGATATTAACTGGAGTCATTTAGCTGTGCTGATGCTGTTTGCCATGTGTTTTGCATCAGTGCTTCGTGACATCGACTGTATTGCCTGTTTTCGCCGACGGCTTACTACCACAATGGCGGGATCCGCGTTCGCCGCCTTCGTGTCTCGGTGTGTCTTCTTTGTACGTCGCACGTTCGGATAACACTTCTTCCGGTAAGTGAAATACATTGCACTTCGTTTTTCGTCAACAATGTGAATATCTTTAGGTGTTACCCGCGACAATTCTTGATAGATGGGCTCTTCTGCCCTGCGATTTTTCGTCATCTTTACTTTTATACGAGGGTTGTGCTTGTGTTGAGCCGTTCAGCACTACCGCGCTCCATGGCTTCCACAACACCAGTCAGAGCTTTGCCCTGTGTGGTTAACGTAGCACGAATCAACCGAAGGAGTGCATTCGAAGACGACGCGCTGGCTGTAATGCTGAACCAGACTGAACTCGCCCTATTTTGTGTCCTTTTGTTCTTGCCTGTGCGCGCGTGTGTCAGTGACTATGCAGTTTGTAGCGTTCCCACTTTATAGCAAAACAAAAATATAACTGCAATGTTTACTTCATCTGTACAATCCCAAATTAAATCGTCTGCTGATGTACAAATTTCACTTGTGTTTTGTTCTAAATAAGCAGCAAAACCATTAACCTAGTAGGTGCTTCATCTGGGAGTGAAATCACGACAGCTCACGACAGCTTGGCATGTATTAATGAATGACTGTGGCTGGGTCACCTTATTTGTAATTGCAAATCTGCCTTTCAACTGACTTGATGCTCTCTTATTTTGTTCCTTTCACTCTATAGACGGCTGGACATCCTTCTTGTACCTTGTCGCTAGCTGGATGACGGGACCTCATCGTGATCAGTGTAAGCTAATGTACTGTACCCTCTTTGGTCCTCCCAGTGCTTTTTATATGGGTTAAGGCCAGGGAGCGCTTCGTGGTAAAATAGCTAGTTGGTGTCTCAAAACGGGCATTTTTTGCACTGGTTCATTATAAGCTGCCACTTATTATAACCAATTTCTCAGTGCCAGTGTACATACACAGTTCTACTATTAATTAGTTTCCCCCTAAGCCTTACAAAATTTAACTGTAGGTAGTCAGTGCTATGTAAGAACTCGCAATTTAACTCTGTTGTGTCATACAAGTATTCCATACATGATTAAAAACTTGCTACAACAGTGTACACTACACCTTGCTTCCCTAATGCACAAATGTATTCAAGCCAGTATTTGGTTAGTTTGGCATTCGAAATGTTTTCTGCGTGATTTAGTTTTTTTACAGGAATTTACTGTACAGCATCAGCAAGCAGTCTAATTTAAGATTTATGTGTGCTGTAAAAGGTGCGCTTTGCCGCTAGAATTGATAAAACATGGGCTGAGGCTTCCATTCAAGCACAAACTTCAACTTTGCTCTATCACCGTCCGCACTTGGCTGGCGCTTGCAAAATGAATCGCATCAGGTAGCTTGTGCCAGACTGTTTCTTAACCTTATTGTGAGGAGATCACAAAGTGATGTGTGGAGGCGCCTGCGTCTGAGATATAGATTGTGCTGCAACAGATATGCGTGTAGAACAGGCATGATGCTGAGTGTTCCAGCAGTTTGCAGAGGTGCTTTTAAAATTTTGTCATAACTGCAATTTTACCTGTACTGTTTTTTGTCACCTGTTTCAATAATATAATTGGAGGTGTTGTCAGAATTTAGCAATTTATTTGCCCTGGCCCATTAGCCTGCCGCATTTGATATTTTACTAGGTGGGCAATTATTCAGCATGGACCATTACTTGAATACACCTTTTTGTGTGCAGTGGCTTCTCAATTGCGTTTCAGCGTAGATGCTCAGAATTACCTCAGGCTATAGATGCACTGATGAATTTGCTACCTATACGAATCACTTTGCACTTTCTCGCGCAAACAGCATAATAACACTTCCAAGACAGTGGACAATGTTATGGTTTGATCACATCATGAG
This sequence comes from Dermacentor andersoni, assembly GCF_023375885.2. NCBI lineage: Eukaryota > Metazoa > Arthropoda > Arachnida > Ixodida > Ixodidae > Dermacentor > Dermacentor andersoni. The sequence goes on from NC_092816.1 coordinate 101,128,949, forward strand.
ATAGTTTCAGTATTGTATGACGCATCATCCAAGGTGATGCATCGTTGATGTGAGGTATTGCCCTAAGCCAATTAGGGTCACATAAAAATATATCAACAAAAGTGATTGATCCAGCTAGGAGTGTTGATTTGGAACACTACTTTATCACCAGTCCTCCTTTCCATGCTACCTGCTTACTCTGTACTGCATCATCTTTAAGTTTGAAAGGAAGGCAACAGCTAGGCAGTGCAAAATGCCAAACTTGCTTTTAGTTCAACAACATGAAACGCTGTTTAACTTTTTAATTAAGCTAGTACATCATTTACCTGCAGAGTGGATTACTGTTTTAAACCGATTATATTTTGCAGGAAACTTCTCAGACTTGTTTGACAGGTTGATAAGTGGCTTTTTAACCACAAAACACCATATATTAACTTAAAGGCTGACTTTGACTCTGCTATGCAATTTAATGACTATATTCCAGGGAATATACTAGTAATTTTAAACATCATCGCGTACATACCTTACGATAACTGTAATTTAAGAGAAAGGAGTGCTTAAATTTATTTTTAATGTGAGGCAAACTTCTTACTTAGCACATATTGCTAATTGAAGTTCCAATTTCAATAGTCCCATTTCCTCCCTCGCATTTTTTTCCCCCTCTTCTGTGCAGGTATTGCTTGCCAATGTCTACAAGAACCGTCGCGCGTGGCCTGTGACAGCAAGCTTTTGTGGGCAGCAAGTGCTCTCCTACGAAGGCTGGCCTGCTCTGGCAGCGGCGGCAATCATCTTCAAGATTTATCCATGATCACCACTGCTGCTATTTGTCACTCTTGTTAATTACACTTTCTGCATCTTTGTTCATTTATTAGGTAATAAAGTATGAGTATATGACGTGGTGTGAAGTTGATGTCTTGCTGCATTTTAGCATGCAATAATCTTTTATGCATAAAAAGCTCATCGTACAGTTTATGAAAAAAAAATAACAGCATATTATGATTTATCTTTCAGTTCTGGTAACGTGCAACGTACAAGAAATTCACTAATGGACGATATGCCGAAGAACTGGCCATTATTTCTGCGTGATGCTGTGCAAGCATGTGGCGTTACCTTACAAGAGGCACCCACAAAGTAAGTTACAATTTACTTTTAAATGAGGCATGGATATCACAAAAAAATATATTTATATTGCTAGTTAGAGTGGTTCGCAGAGTGTTTTTCCACATGTGTACTATCCTTTATTTCTTAACTCATTGTAGCACAGCGTTCTGTTTCGTATACTGGTGTAAGGCTGTTGTGCCCCCTGTAGCTGAAAACAGGATGTAATTTTTGCCTGAACTGCAGCATCACTCACAAAATTTTTCTTTGCTAGAAACTATTTCAATTTGGTAGAAACCCAGCAGGGCGCAGTTTTGTCAATAATGACATGTTTCATGCAGAGATGTTCTTGTTTAGGTCAATGGGCGAACATTGGAATGATATCAGCATACAATACAGATCTTTTATTTGCAAAATAATTCTGACAGGTGGCATGCAATTGATTGGTCTAATTAAAAAGCACTAATTGACCAATGAGGCTGTACTACACTATTCCCATGGTTCACATCTGGAAAAACTACCTGTGCATCACTCTATCCGACAATATAAATTTTTTTTCTGATGTCCATGCCTCGTTTAAAATAAATTGTAACTGTGGGCAAACGTCGGGTTACTGTAACAGCTGCCGCAAAAATTTGAGGGAATGTCTAATAAAAGTCTTCAGTTGTTCTTGTCAAGCTGTCCATTAGCCAACTTTTAGCGTAACGTTAGCAGGGCTTACTGGAGTACTTCTAGACGTCCATGGCTACAAAATGTCTTGACCAAGACAGCTACTAGGCTTTTGAATTAGCCGTTCAAGACATCTTTTAGACGTCAAATAGCTGCTTGCGTGTTTCGTGGGAGTGGAGCGCAAGAACGCTCCGCGGTGGATCACACAGGAAGTCTGCGTACACGTCGCACGCGTCGCACGAACCGGTTCCGAAAACCATGCCCGACTTCCGTTCTGTACGTTTCCACGGCAACCAAACTCGCCGTCCCCCGTGTGTAATTTGACCGTGGCAGTCGCATAGTCCGTCATTTCCATGTCGCGCCCGCAAGGATTGTGCATGGACAACGTGCATAGGAGGCTTCGTACAGCCAATGGTACAGCACCTGCGTCACTTCGTAATCGCTGTCGTCCGAGCTCTCATTGCTAAACGCGAGCGCTGCGGCAGCACCGAACGCAGCCATTTTGCGAAGCAACACAATGTATTGCGCACGACTCGTGGTTGTGCGTACCAACCGGGTACCTACAGAACACTGTACGGGTACCGATTTCGCTTGAAGACGGAAGTGACGCGAGCTATTTCCGCCCGAATCCGCGCCTCGGCGGCGGAGCAAGTGAGAGCGATCCGGCGCGGGGCGAGTTGATCCGAAACGACCAGTGGAACGCGCGAACCCGCTCCAGATCGACCAGTGAAATTCGGATTCGTTGCCGCGGAGCAAGAAATCCTGCTCCGAATCGACCAGTGAAAAACGCCATTAGAGTTGGAGACGCGCGGGCTCGTATCTTGAAAGCGATGTGCGAAAGTGGCAGATTGCGGCGTGTGCTGAAACCTCCGTGAGCGCTGTGTTCTCGCCGCTCCGTGGGCGTTGGAACGAAGTTGAATTCGCTCGCTGCTTCGGGCTCTATCTCAAAAGCGGACTGTCTAAGGACGGGCGGAGGGACGGACGGATGGACGGTTTTCTCTCGTAGGGTAAGCATAGAAATGCTTACGCATTTAAAACAAAGAAAAGCAAAGCAAGTAAAAGAAAAGCACAATGAAACCTCCAAAATCTTGCTTTCTGTCTATCGAATACGTTAAGATCTGAATCCACAAAGTGCGCACGCGTAGTGCAATAAAAACAAAGTTTGCCCGTGTTGCGGTGAAATCAGTTCATCCGCGGAACATGCAAATCACATGTCAATATTGTGCAGCGTTTCGGAGACAAGTAGGGCATCCGCCGCACTTTAAAGCTGTGCTATTATAGCATGCCCCCAAAATATTGCATGTGTACCTCTTTCAGCCCCACTTGAATATTATTGTTGTTCTAGAGGATTCGTCCTTGAGTTTCCGTTTGAGATAATTATGTTTGCTCATATGTTCAAACATTATAACACACACACACACACACACACACACACACACACACACACACACACACACACACACACACACACACACACACACACACACACACACACACACACACACACACACACACACACACACACACACACACACACACACACACACACACACACACACACACACACACACACACACACACACACACACACACACACACACACACACACACACACACACACACACACACACACACACACACACACACACACACACACACACACACACACACACACACACACACACACACACACACACACACACACACACACACACACACACACACACACACACACACACACACACACACACACACACACACACACACACACACACACACACACACACACACACACACACACACACACACACACACACACACACACACACACACACACACACACACACACACACACACACACACACACACACACACACACACACACACACACACACACACACACACACACACACACACACACACACACACACACACACACACACACACACACACACACACACACACACACACACACACACACACACACACACACACACACACACACACACACACACACACACACACACACACACACACACACACACACACACACACACACACACACACACACACACACACACACACACACACACACACACACACACACACACACACACACACACACACACACACACACACACACACACACACACACACACACACACACACACACACACACACACACACACACACACACACACACACACACACACACACACACACACACACACACACACACACACACACACACACACACACACACACACACACACACACACACACACACACACACACACACACACACACACACACACACACACACACACACACACACACACACACACACACACACACACACACACACACACACACACACACACACACACACACACACACACACACACACACACACACACACACACACACACACACACACACACACACACACACACACACACACACACACACACACACACACACACACAAAAAAAAAAAAATTCGGGCCCGGACCGTCAAGGAAGTCTGGACATTTCCCTTCGGAACTTCCCGGCAATGCATAAACGTAGCTGAATAGGCAAAATATTTTAAAAAAATACATTTCAAAATATCTGCGCAATATGAAAAAGTTTCAACTGACTACAACGAGAGGGTAGTCCCTTCTAACAACATATGTATTTAGGGCACTGAGTCGGAACACTGCTGGTGCGTTAAATCAGTAATTTGGTCAGGGATGGACGGTGAAGTCAGTCGACCGACTGACTTCACGTGAGGTGTCTCCATTGTCCTTGGTCAGATGAACCATGCAACGACTTCATATTTTTAGAAATGGTGCAGGATACGTCAGATGTGCGTACAAATTTAAGTAGTGTCGGTTATTGACGGCTTTATGCAAGCGCTATACGCATGTTTTAAGGCGTCTTTGAATAACGGGACGTGACACTGGCTTTCATTGTGGAGGAAATGGAGTTCAAGCGTGCATACTTTGCAAAATCATGTGCGCGCTAAGTTTTAAGCTGTGTGTTAATATTACGGGCAATTAATATTCCTACTGCAACTGCTCGACAGAATCAGCTTCGCTGGAAATTTTGCTGGTTCTGTAAGGTCGCACAAAGGATGTGCGTTTTTTTTTTTAGATTGTGAAGTTACATCTCGATAATATTTCAGCCGTATATTAAGAATAATTATACAAGAACAGGACGTCTGTAAGACGCCTTGTAGAGTAGCGCTTTGAGAGTTTCTGGTGCACACGGCAATGCCACCTACAAAATTATTTAATCTGACCGTTAAAGAATTCCCGAAGTAAACATTTAGTGATTTTTAGCCTATCAGACGCCCTTCTGATTACCATTCCTGCCTTCGCCCTTCCTTTGCTCTTCTTCCTTCCCAAGCTGTCCTACAAACATATCCTACTAACAAATATCTTATTCTAACTCGAACGTAAGGGGAAGCTTCAGCTTGGGGGCTCCTACATGAGAAATCCGCAATCTTTCTGAGTAACCACTGCACTGAAATTGATTAGTTATGTTGAACTTTAGAAAAGAAAAAAAAAATAGTTAAAATGTGAGGATTTCAGAAAGCGATTTTTTTTTTATTTAGGCTGGCACCTTCTTTTTTTCTTCATAAATTCTTGAAGACTGCGAAATTTCAAGAAACACGACTTGAAGTATACAACTCTGTACCTCAGAAAATAAAAACGGTTTCGCAATTCTGTAAGCTGCACCTAATGTTTCATCTAAAGCGGGCATAAATGGTATCATACGCCACCCTGAAATATACCCTCTAATTTCTGAATATGACATTTGCAAAACCTTTTCAAACATCGTGACAAATTCACATAAGTCGTAAATGCATACATCAAATTTGTCTAATTTAGATGCTCCAACGGATGCTGTTTATAGAAATGAGATGTTTGTTTCTGATGTTGAGTTACGGATTTGTAAACTTCGTACTTCTATATTTTTTTCAGATTTACAGATTCTCGGCAATTCTGTAAACAATTCCATGGCATAAATCAAAATTATGCTTGCTGCAATCACTGCGATTTCACTTTCTCTCTTAAGTGCAACTATTCTCATCCAAATCGGTCAAGCGGCTTTCTCATAAAAACATTGTTGCGTTTTACATGTATTTGAGCAGCCGGCCTCGGAGATAGGCCCAAGTTAAAGCTTCCTCTTAATGCATCACGCCGGTTCTATAGGAAACACACGACACATAACGCAGTGGTGCACAAATAGTGAGAAAAAACAATAAAAAAAGAAATCCAGCGGAAGCTTCGCGGGAGCAGTAGCTAGCGCGAAGCTACCCGCCGTGGTTGCTCAGTGGCTATGGTGTTGGGCTGCTGAGCACGAGGTCACGGGATCTAATCCCGGCCACGGCGGCCACATTTCGATGGGGGCGAAAACAGTGTGATTAGATTTAGGTGCACGTTAAAGAACCCCAGGTGGTCGAAATTTCAGGAGTCCTCCACTACGGCGTGCCTCATAATCAGAAAGTGGTTTTGGCACGTAAAACCCCATAATTTTTAGCTACCGCGAAGCTGTAGCTGGTCGTCTTCGAGATAAGGCTTTTACATACGCGCACTCGCTCCCAAGTACTGAGGTGAAGCAAGAATTTCAGGGTGTGTTTCGTTTTATTGTATTTTCGTTAGTTGGGGTCATGACATAGGTAATGGCGCGAATTTCAATTCATTAAGGTCCATACGCCACCTGGCGGTGAAAAAGGAAACTGATCTAATATCCAAAGTTCACGTTTATGAAGGCCTAGAAGAATGAAGTGTGACAAGAAAGACGTACACCGACCAAGTAAAACTTATTAAAAGCCAAGACGTTTCGGCTTCCGTACGGAAGCCTTGTTCACAATGTACGTCTTTCCTTGCCATGTCTCATTCCGACCAGACGGGCTTCCGTCAAATTCTCAATTACAAGAATGAGGTATCCACAGCAGTGTCACGTAAGCGCGAACGTGCGCATACGTGTGCACGGGAATGCGATGCATCCGATCCTCCTGTGCTGACTTTCTGCAGACTGCATATCCGTCACGAAGCGGAGCCATGCACTGCCAACGAGCAAAAAACCCTTACACGTCCGTGCGATGCACACGACATGTCCCCATAATGTCTCTCACGCACATGCAAGACACGGAAACTGCTACCAAGCGATTCTGCAAGGGACACCTGCTGAACGAATTTAGCACTTGTACAGCTCAGAAATCCACAATTTTGCAGTGGATATCCAAAGCTGTGAATGACGTCTCTAGTCTTTCGTGCCCAAAAGAACCAGCCTAGCAACTGATTTCAATGTTGTTGCACTACAGCTGTGGGCGGCGGCGTGCTGTCAAATTACCATTACTCCCATTACTATAAATTACCATTACTACCATTATTCTAAAGAGAAAATTTACGGTCCGTTATGGTGCACCTAAGACGACTTGAAGGCGAAGGCCCAAGTTCCGATGCAATGAAATCGGACACATGACGTGCACATCCCCCTTAATTCGCTTAATCTACTTGGCTTGGTCATCCCTCTTAATTCCAAAGGTAAGTGGCCCGACTCCCACCCAAGGTTGTGCGTTTAAGTGCCTTAATTAACCCTGTCTTAATTAACTGTGCCTGAATTCGCCTTTATCAACAGCAGATGTCGTGGGTTTGACTCCCACCCATGGTAGTGGATTCGAGGACTTAATTATCTATATCCTAAATACCACTGCTGAATTAATTTCGCCTTAATTACCTCCAAAGGTGGTGGGCTGACTCCGACCAAAAGCCGAGGGTTCGCCTCCGACCTTAACTCTATCCTTACTGAGGCCTGAATTAACGTCGCCTTCAATAACACCAAAGGTCGTGGGTTCGACTTCCATCAAAAGTTGCGGGGCATAGCGCCTTAATTAACTTTATCTTAATTAACTTCACTTCCATTAAAACCAAAGGTCATGGATTAAGACTCCCACCAAACTTCGAGAGTCCGTAGTTTCGCCGGCGCGTTTTCGCTTAAGGTCGACTGAATAATGAGGCTGACTTATAAGGCTTTGGACATAATAAAGCATTGCATACCCATTCAGTGTTTGTATTGGTGGTTTCCAGCAGCTTCTATGGACATTCGCTTTCGCCGTGCCAGGATGGAGAGTCTTTTTTTTTTTAGATTTTCGTTTCCGATGCTTCTTCCGTGATGTTACAAGCAGCCGTGACGTTAAAAAAATCACCGCATTACTACATGAACAGAAGGGAATTTCCAGTGCCACACGCTAAGCTCAATAGAGCTCAAGCGGTGACTCTGAGATTGTTGCAAACAAGAACTTATCCAAGTCCAAACTTTATTAACAAGATATATCCTGAAAGAGAGATACCAATCAATTGCGAGAAGTGTAATGGCATCATTACTCTGGATCACATGCTTTGGCAGTGTCCTGTGACTTTCACAGACTGTGACAAGGAGAGAGACTGGTGGCGGCGAGTCCTACACAGTGGAGGTCTTTCCGATCAAGTACAGGCCGTCCAGAAGGCACATGATACGGCAGTAAGGTTAAACCTTACTGTCTCGACGTGGGAGCCGCCTGCGTCAACCTAAGGGTTGATCTTCAAGACATTAAATAATGTTCATCATATCATACCATACCGCCCAAGTACTCCGTACAGACAGTTAACCAGCGAAGTTGAAACGTGCGTCCCGGTGTTTATCAATGGGTTAATCCCGACAGTTCATTAAACCACGGCTTGGTACGCTGTCGCATCCTCGGTACGCAGTTGCTGCTTGCGCTCGGTTGCACGGGCCTGTTTTTGTCCCCAGGCTACAGCATCGGCACGGCGTGGACGAGCTCGTTAAATGGTTCTGCTCGCGGCGTGGGTGATCGAAAGCAGCCCGCTCCTCAGGAGTATGTATGACGCGTGGCCTACGTATTTCGAAGCCGCAAAAAAAAAAAAAAAAACCGCTTCGCGCGCGCGCGGCTGCGACGGCGAGCAACTACGCCACAACTGGCGCAGCCAGTGGCGCGCCTCCCTTTCTCTTCTATTTTTTTTTTCGCGCATGCGCATGGGGTTCCACCGGAAGTTTTCGACGTACAGGTGACAGACGGACGGGCGGATCGGCTTGCCATGTTGGCCCTTTTCGCGGCCATCGCGTGGGCTCTGCATGTTTGATCACGAGGTGACGCGTTCATTGCTTGCCTCAATTGCCTCTGTGTTTACAATTTATGAGTACGACACCGGTGCGGCTTGGCAAACATCTGTTTCGGGAGACGTCGTAGGCGGAGACAGGTTGAATGACACAACGCTTTGGCCACAGCTTTCAGAGAACGTGCAAAAGAGCTTTCGGAGGTGATTAAAGTGTCCAAATGACGCGAGCAGCGTTTATGCTGCTTGTTCTAAAAGCGAGGCTAAATATGTATTCCAAGCTAACCAAACTCACCGTTCATGAATTGAATAAGGAGTAGTGTGTTTTGCTCATCGTTTTTACTTCGCAAATATTTTGAATCAGTGGCTTGTCACGTTTCTGGCTCAGTAATGTCTCTCCGTGAGGTCACTATGTGAATATTTTTGCCTAAACGCTCGCGGGTGTGCTCACTTCCAATAAATTTGTTACTGCTGCGCAGAAGGCTTGGAACGTAGCTATTTTGTACATTGTAATACCTTGTAGCAAAGATGGCTAGTAACTCGCTTACTGTTGTGGAACGTCACGATGGAGCTTCGACCATTCATGCGCTATCAGTGTAGTCAATTTATTGTGCGTATATAGTGCACATATTGTTGTGTGCGCGCGAAGCCAAGCACGCGTGTTATCGCGTGCTGTCTGCGCATGCTCTCTGCCCGGCTATCTCTTATCGGGTAGCCCGTGCTGGTTTTAAAAGACCGCTCGCACGGGCCCACCGCGCGCAGTATGTAACCTGTTGGCTGCCTGTCAAGTAACAGGAATAAACGTTCTTTCGACGCTACGTCTACGCCGCCCAGTTCTTGGATGCCAGACATGACATATTGGCGACGAGGATGGGATGACCGCCGTACGGAATTCGCAGTGTGAAGAACCTGGCCTCTGTGTAAAAGCTTCCCGCCACGAAGATTTCCCTGCGGTGAAATTCCTGAAACTGGCATCACGGCAGCCGAAACTTCCAAGTGAGTCATGAGTCACATCGGCCACATTGAACCTTTCGACGAGACCACGAGTGACTGGCGCTCGTACGAGGAAAGGTTGAAAGCCTATCTTTTGGTCAACGATGTTCCAGTAGCAAAGAAGGTTCCTGCGTTCCTGAGTCTCATCGGCGCGAAGACCTACGCGCTGCTCAAGTCGCTGACTGCACCGGACGCACCGTCGTCACGAGAGTTTGACAGTCTCCTGAAACTCCTGAGCAATCACCTGGCACCGCAGTCGTCTGTCATCGCAGAGCGTGCTAAATTTTACAAGCGGTCACAGCGAAGCGGTGAGTCCATTACCGAATTTGTCGCGGAACTTCGAAGGCTGGTGCAGAGTTGCGAATTTGGAAGTTTCTTGGATGAAGCGCTCCGGGACTGTTTCGTTTGCGGCCTGCTCCGCGAGGACATTCAGCGTGTGTTGTTCACGGAAGACAAAAAGCTAACCTTCCAAAAGGCCGTAGATAGAGCTCTTGCCATGGAAACTGCAACGATTAGCGCGGCGTTCACGCATAACAGCGCATCCCCGGCGTACGAAGTGAATAAGGTTCGAGGCGAAAAGCAGTCTGTGATGTCGGCAAGCTGCTTCCGTTGCGGGTCACCCAATCACTCTAGCGAAGCATGCCCTCATATCGGCGATACATGTTACAATTGTAACCGAAAAGGGCATATTCAACGCGCCTGCAGGAAAGGAAAGAAAGCTAGGGAGGCAAAGCTCCGGAAACGTGTGAAGATGCTCACGTCCGTCCGAAACGAGTCATCTGTCTCACTTAAATCATTCAACGCAGACCCATTTACTGTACCCGTGAACGTTGACGGTGTCCTACTGACGATGGAGCTTGACACCGGCGCAGCCGTATCCGTCATATCATGGCGCGAATTCCAGAGGTTGTTTCCACGTAAGCGACTTCAGCCAGCATCGTTAAAGCTGCGCACGTATACTGGGGCCATAGTAAAACCGAAGGGTCTGGCGAAAGTCGTCGTGCGCCACAACGACCAGTGCGTGGAGCTTCCCCTGTACGTCGTGGACTCTACAGGACCGGCACTCCTCGGCAGAGAATGGTTGCAAGATATTCGTTTGGATTGGAAGAACCTAGTTTTTTTTAATCACCTTGGTCTCTCTCGAGAAATATCAAAGCACTGGCAAGAAAAGCTGGAAGCCATGCTAGAAAGCCATTCCGAACTTTTCAAGGATGAGCTAGGTACCATCACGGAAGAGCAGGCCGAGCTTGTCCTTCGCGAAGGGTCACAGCCGAAGTTTGTAAAGGCAAGAAGCGTTCCCTTTGCTCTGCAACGTGCAGTAGAAGCGGAACTTGTGAAAATGGAGAAGCTTGGCATCATAACGCCTGTTGCTACAAGCGAATACGCAACGCCCTTGGTACCGGTAGTGAAGAGGGATGGAAGCCTCCGACTGTGTGGCGATTATAAAACCACCGTCAATCCCTGTCTAGAAGTAGACCGCTACCCGCTACCTCGGATAGATGACCTTCTCGCAGCGCTTGCAGGAGGGGAGGAATTTTCGAAGATTGACCTGAGTAGGGCCTACCAGCAGGTAGTTATGGCGGAAGGCTCCCGGAAACTACTGACGATAAACACGCATAAGGGCTTGTATACTATGAACCGTCTGGCTTTCGGCATTTCGTCCGCCCCAAGCATATTTCAAAGAATTATGGACAACATGCTGAAAGGGTTGGAAGGAGTCAGTTGCTACCTTGACGACATCCTGGTCACAGGCAAGACCAAGCGAGAGCACTTCCGTAACTTGGAAGCCGTCTTGTCAAGATTGCAGGAACGCGGTGTGCGCATCCGGCGCGATAAGTGCTCGTTCTTTCAACGAGAGCTCCGTTATCTGGGCCACGTCATCAACGCCGAGGGTGTTTGCGCATCGCCTGAAAAGGTACTGGCACTACTAAATGCGCCTGCTCCAAAAGACAAGCAGCAACTGCAGTCATTCCTTGGGATGGTCAATTATTACGGCAAGTTTGTTCAGCGTCTCTAGACTTTGGCACAGCCGTTGTACAGGCTGCTAAAGCAAACAACGGAGTGGACGTGGGATGCGTCATGCCAGCTTGCTTTCACGGAGATAAAAGCAGCTATGGCTTCCCCTCCAGTTCTTGCCCATTATGATCCGAAGCGACCGCTTCAACTTGCCTGCGACGCATCTCAGTACGGTATAGGCGCAGTTCTTTCGCAGAAAATGATAAATGGATCAGTTCGACCGGTTGCCTACGCATCCCGCACCTTGTCAAGTGCCGAAAAGAACTACAGTCAGATCGAGAAAGAAGCCCTTGCCCTCGTATTCGGCGTAAAGAAGTTTCACTTCTACGTCTATGGTAGGTTCTTCACGCTTGTGACTGACCATAAACCACTGCAAACAATTCTCGGCCCGAAAACAGGCATTCCCGCGATGGCAGCTGCCCGCATGCAGCGTTGGGCGCTGACGCTGTCAGCCTACAACTATGCTCTTGAATTCAAGAAATCTTCCGATAATGCGGAAGCAGACTGTTTATCGCGCTTGCCGCTCGACAGCAGCGAAAAGCAATCAGAAGAAGAAAGCGAAATTTTTTATTCGCTTCGTTTGGAAACGCTGCCTGTCACAGGCCAAGACATCGCTCGTGAAACGAGGCGTGATCCATTACTAAGCAAGGTACTGAACTTCACAAGTGCTGGCTGGCCGTCGCATGTCGCTGAGAAGGAGTTGAAACATTTCTTCGACAAGCGTTTGGAGCTCACAGTTCATCAAGGGTGTTTAATGTACGGCATGAGAGTAGTTGTGCCTTCAAAACACCGAGCCTTCTTGCTTGAGGAACTTCATCAGGGTCATCCCGGTATCGTAAGATGCAAAGAACTCGCGAGGAGCTACGTCTGGTGGCCTGGTATCGACGCGGACCTAGAGCAACACGTGAAGAAATGTGCAGAGTGTCAACAGCAACGGAACGAACCAGCACCGGCTCCGCTTCATCCATGGTCATGGCCGACTTCGCCGTGGCAAAGAGTTCACTTGGATTTTGCTGGACCCATGAAAGACAAAATGTTCCTTGTTGCTGTGGACGCACACTCAAAATGGCCGGAAGTTTATGTCATGCAGAGGACTACGGCGTACCACACAATTCAGTGTCTCCAAGACCTGTTCTCGCGTTTTGGCGTACCCGAGACCATCGTGACCGACAACGGACCACAGTTCGTTTCCGAAGAATTCAAGAGCTTCGTCAAAGGCTTCGGTGGTCGTCATATCGTGAGTGCAGCGTACCATCCAAGCACGAATGGCCTTGCGGAGAGATTTGTACAGACAATGAAATCTGCGTTGCGGAAAGGACGACCCCAAGACTCCTTGCAGGCAACCTTACAGACGTTCCTGGTGACGTACCGCAACACGCCGCATGCGACTACAAGAGAAACTCCAGCAAACCTTTTCATAGGTAGACGACTGCGCACGAGACTCGACGCAGTCAAGCCTTCTGTCGGGGGAAGAGTGGCTCAGCAACAGCTCTCCGATATGGTGCGACGCAAGGCACGTGAGCGACTTTTCAACATCAATGATGAGGTCCTCGTGAGGAATTACAGAGGTCCTGAGAAATGGGTCCCTGGCACTATCATTCAGCAGTCTGGCCCCGTTTCATACAAGGTTCGCGTTAGAACGAATCATGGGGTGCTCATTTGGCGTCGTCATCAAGACCAGCTACTGCTCAGCATCGACAGCTCAAAGCAGAGCATCACGGAAGATTTTATTCCAGACTTCAGGGATCCTGAGAGCGCCAACGAGCCATTTCCAGCTGCGGCCCCTGCGACAACGACCGACCCTCCAGGGGAGCGACGCTATCCACAGAGGGACCGGCGACCTCCTGACAGATATCAGCCATAGCATTAGTTGCATTGTATAATGTGGCAAAAGGACTTTGTGCTCATTAGGAGGAAGGAGATGTTGTGTGCGCGCGAAGCCAAGCACGCGTGTTATCGCGTGCTGTCTGCGCATGCTCTCTGCCCGGCTATCTCTTATCGGGTAGCCCGTGCTGGTTTTAAAAGACCGCTCGCACGGGCCCACCGCGCGCAGTATGTAACCTGTTGGCTGCCTGTCAAGTAACAGGAATAAACGTTCTTTCGACGCTACGTCTACGCCGCCCAGTTCTTGGATGCCAGACATGACACATATATTCAAGTGTGCGTACATTCATTTATTCTTGACACGTTGGCGATAGAGTGGGCGTAAGTTTCCGGGCCAGTTGGGCTAGTTATGCACAGATACTGCGGGCGAAACTTACTATGGCAGGAAGCGGCACTATACTTCCTTTGTCGCTGTTTAACAAGCACTACTCGGACTTGTCGATGTTCCGGTGCCGAAGCCCTTTCTTCGAAGGTTAGCGATACAACTGTGGTGGATGAGCAAATTTCTGTATCCTCGATGAAAGCCGTACATTTCAAAGTGTCGGTAACTTTGATTCTCCTGATGAAGCGTTGGCATTAATGACATTTTAGCGTCAGTGTCAACTAATGCCAACATAGCTTATGACAAATTACACTAACCCAAACAAGCCTTGAACTTGTTCTATGTTTACCTATTATATATCATGTGTAACTTGCAAACAAGCACTTGACATGACCGGGTACTATAAAATCTAATAAAGTTGTTAGCTTTGTCGCCCCAAAGCAAGAAACTCTATGCATATACCCTGTAGGAGAGGGGGCGGGGCGCTTCAAATTAATATCTACCACATGGAATTTTCTAACTAGCAGCCAATTCCTAAGCACACGAGTGGTTTTGCTGCAAATCGAGCAAACCGGCCCATTATAGCTGGATGCAGCAAATCAAAACATGGCGTGGAAAATCTTAGCTCACGTTGTATTCGAAGGTGTATTTTCAATTATGGCGCCAGTAGCGTTGGCAATAACGAGCACTAAGTGTTTGCTGAGATGGCCATATTTGGTGAACAAGGCCGCGTTACAACATTTGTATGTTTTTTTTTTACATAAGACAGGCAGCAGAAAGACAGATAATATAGCGTTTGTGTTCCAAAGGCACTAGAAAATGTGCCGGCATCGGAAAGAGCTCTCGGTAAGCTTCAAGCGTATGTTGCCCACCTATGATTCCCAGTAACATAGCTTACGTTACATCTCTCACTCCAAGAGATGTAAGCAAGCAAACTCTACCTTAAACAAAAATGAGCATTGTCATCGTGTAAAAAGATTTACTCCCGGTGTAAATGAGGCGACAAAATATGATCACAATATGCGAAACAGTCTCCTCAGCGTCAAAACTGAGTTGAGAGCACCTCGGGCACAAATTTTCACGTGGGAGACACACCATGAATGAGACATCGCTGTGTTTTCACCATCGGGGAATCGCTTGAGCACTTGTATGCCTTTGCGAAGTCTTCGTTATACATGAGCGGGACGTTGATCTGTGTACTCGCGGCTGTGGATGAGGTCTTTGGACAGCGGTGGTGAGTGCTAAATATGTAAAAAAATTGCGCATGAGAGAGTTCCGACAAACCCCAGGCGGCCTTGACGGTGTGCCAGCTGGTCGAGTTCAATGCCCTGAGAACAGTAGACAACCCGAGCGCACTGAAAAGCGGTTTTACAGCAACGGTATTATCCATGGTGTCGTGAAGGTAAGTTTTCGCGAAGCAGCGTTTGAATTTCTTGATGTTTGCTTGTGTTGTTGGTTTCAAGTTTATGTTGTAGAAAGTCATGACCCATAGGCTCTCGGCGATTAACTGTCCGAGAACCGCCATGTTCGGCAATTTCGAGATGGAAGAGTCGGTACGGATGAAATTATATATATTAGACACCAGGAGAACATATCGTTCTTCCACGATCTTTACTCCTCGGTAGTTGACCATTTTCTTTGCGGACAAGATCGATAAACGTGCTCTGCTTAAATCGAGGTTATAACCGCGGCCATTGAGCAGGTTCTCTGTGAAGTCTGAAGTAGCAATTGGAACCGGTATCATGGCTTTGTTCATAAACAGAGGTGGCAGTAGGCTCACGTTCTTGAGGACCCTCTTCAATTCGTCTGTGTCCTCGGGTTCGAAAAAAGAACTATTTTTGAATTGTTCGTAGGCGGCATCTTTTATGGTGGAAAATATACTTCTTACTTGGACGTCTTTCTCGTCGCTGGTTAGAAGCTCCGCCTGAAACAAGCCCCATAGTCCACTCAGTTTCATTATGCTGTCAGTGCAGATTCCGAAGAGGCGTGATGAGACAGCGCCGGTCTCGACGTCGAATGTTCTGAGGCCGCTCACAACGGCGTGCCACAGAAGATAAGCGGCTTTCGAGCTCGGATGTGCGTCGTCGTTGAAGAACTCGTAAAGGCGATGAATAATTTTGGCGCCTCGAACCTCGATAATTTCCACTTCATCCAACGCGAGACCATACGCCTCTGCAGCGGCCCCCATGCCCTTGATGTTCCAAACCTCGTGGCTGAAGGCTTCGCTGCTGTTGCTGACGTCATAGGTTTTCGACGAAAATCTACCATTAAACTTGTGGCACAGCGGTGCGGCCATTCTGATTACCTGCTTTGTTGTCGTAGACTCCTCCATATTGCTAGTTATAACCTGCACCGTAGTTACGAGGTCGTCCAAGAAGCGATGGTCGAGAGGACATAAGAGTGACGTTGCTAAATACAATGTTCTCGCTTCATAGTTTTCGATGCGGAGGACTGATGAAAGAGAATACCTCAGCGACATGACTGCGCTGAACAGCATAGCGTTTTGGGAGTCTGGTTTTCTCAGAAGGCCGGCCGTTCGTCGCAATAAAGCTCTTGCCAGGGATGAGGCGAACGACTCGGGCTCCAGAAGGGCGTGTACGCACGTCTGGTAGTAGGCGTTGAGGAAGCGTCCGGCCTCGCGCATTGCCACGTTCCCCGGCATAACGCCCGTGATCATGGCTTCCCGGAGCTGGGCTCGCACGGCGGCTTCCACTGAAAGCGCATCACTGATATCGCTTGAGCAGACGTAAGCGAAGAAATCTTTGCACGGGCTTATGCTTCTGTTGACGTACATGAAAATTTCACGGGCGTCGTCTGGACAGCAGAACTCTGCGTCGGAAGGCTGCATGGGGTTTCTTCGGTGCTCATTCACGTACGTGAGGGTGAAGATAATTGCCGCAGCGACGACCAGAGACACCGGTATGCCACAGGCCACGAAGATCACTCGCAGGGAAGTAGTAGGTGGCGTTGAGGAAGCTACATGCGTCGTGCCGGTGGCCTCAGGAACGCTGGGTCCGGTCAGCGTCGTTGTCACCGGGCGTGGATTGGCACCGTCCGCCATTGTATGGTATGGTATTCCTTATGCGATGGCGCGCACCTGGCTTCTTCCGTCTTCTACTTCGTTCCGCCGTGCGCGCTTCGAACGTGCCGGCGCTAGAGCGGGAATTGGTTATCATGACGCAAGAATGCCCTTTTCCGAGAACGCTCGTCCAGAACGAAACAGAGGAACAGAACGTCAGGTGTTGGATGTCGGACAATTTTCCAACTCCTGCATGGTTGAGAGGGCGGCACCAAATTTCTTGTGTCTTTCTTAGAGGGGTGCGAATAGCGATATTTGAGACCGAATCTAATGCGAATTGAATAGTGCGACGTAGCGACGTAGCCTACTCGACCACGCAAGTTCTTTGTTTTATGTTTACACCATGTGCGCGGGGGTAGAAATTTACCGTATTTTTGCTCCAATTTAATGTTAATTGGGCGCAGTTGACGTTCTGAAATATTCAGAAAGTATTCTAAAGCTATTGGTATTTATGAATTGTGACTGTTGGATTCGAACCCCAAATCGAATAATGCATTATTGTAATTTTTATTCGAAAGTTTCGATCATTCATACACCCTATAGTCCTTCTTGTAGGGGCTTCTTTTGCACTGAAATCATACAAATACATCGCTACATTGTCATGATGAATGTATGCTATGTTGAGCCTTGGTGCTGCGCATTACCTTTCAAGACTTCGAGCGGCTTGGACAGTCTCTTACATGAATATTGCTCGTGCAAATTCCAAATAAACTGTTAATAATCACTAGACATCAATAAACACAGAACGTTGACAGAGATCTTCCACCCCATTACAAATACCTTATGTATATTGACAGTCATTTGTTCTGCAGTCTAACGTACCCTCGGGAGAAAGTGCTTTCAATCAACTTGAACCCCAACAGAGAACGACAGGCAGTCTGGCGCGGGTGCAAATTCTGTATACGCGTGACGGTACAGAATTGGCCTCGACGCAAAATTCTCTGAAGCCGCTCACAACGGCATGCCACAGAAGGTAAGCGGCTTTCGAACTCCAGTGTGCCTCGTCGATGAAGAACTCGCAAAGGTAGTGAATAGTTCTGGGGCCTCGAACATCGCTACTTGTGGTGCATTCCTAAAACGATGTTTTGCGTCGTTTTTTTTTTCGTTTCGACAAAGCAGATTCAGGCCCATGCGAAGATAAAGTTCTCCGTGATTTGTTGCCCTTTGTGTCTTTCTACTCAGTGCCACAGGGTACGATAACAGCTTGTTACTGTTGTGCGGATCCACCAGTGAGACACTAAATGGTGTACATTACCGACAGATTTTTTTTTTTTCAGCTCCCACGCACTGTGAGAATCAATATTATGCGAAGCATTTTACAAGTACCTGGCTGATCTAGCGTATTTTTGGGTTCCGCAAAACGATACCAGGTGGAACAATGTGTTCCTGTACATTGACGAATTTTGCGTCGCGAGCGTGTGTGTGACGACAGCAGCACGTCGACGACCAAGTTGAAGACGGTCGCATGGCGGCAACGTCATGGTTTCTACGCCGGCCGTTCGGCACGCGAGCTTACGACATGACGACTGTTGGTTTCTACATAGGTAGTGGATGAGCGCAAGCGACAGAAAGAGATATTGGGACGCCATCAGCGACTACATGTTACGCGATTGTGCGCGCGTATGGCTATACGTCATGTGGTGTACATTAAAGCGACGATTGAATTTGCACTCCGGTGAAGAAATATTAGAGTATGATTAGCTCGGGCGATCATGAAGTCGGTACAACGTCACGCAAATTCTGCGTACTATAACTGCTGCTACGAGGTACATATTCGGAAAAATGGGCCAGTCTCGCAGATAATGCAGCCAACACGGTGCCTCAGAGCTAGTGCGAGTTTTCACTATGAAAGAAGACGAGTAAGCGGCACAAGGTGGACGTGCCGAGTGTTTGCGCTCGTACGGCATGTATTTATCTATGCGTGCAAAAATAAAATCTATAGTTGAAAGTAGCGTTGTCTCTGCGTATCTTTTTCCTTCTACGTCCTCGTTCAGTCGCACTTACACACTCTATCACGGATTCAAACCAACTAGCCCGCCAACGTGAGTGAGTAAAAACTTTATTAAAAATAATTAAACTAAGGCACGATGGTTGGCGCCCCTCTTC